>NC_071344.1:17362500-17495000 GCF_027744825.2 Synchiropus splendidus
AAGAAATACTTTCAAACGATTAGTCAGCAAGTTAAATGCAATAAATGATAATGAGAGTGATATGAAAATAAATAAATCAGCTAAGAAGTGAATTGATAATTAAATAAGTGATAATTAGTGAAAAAGTGTAAAATATAAACATAAAGTATTATATACGCAAGTGAAATGATCATTAAAAATATAGTTTCAATAAATTCATGTTCGTAAATGTACCTAAATTAATACGGGAGCAAAAAATAAATAAAAACATATGAGCAGCCTTTCTATATGTTGTCAGAAGGAGGCGTTATGGCGTTCTTCTTCCTATATAAGGAGCCCGGGAGCACCGTGGAAACCTCTAAGGTTTGAGCTGCTCAGAGTGGAACTGGGATCAGCATTTATTATCCACACGAAGGAAACAATGGTGGACGGTTATGTGCCCTCACTGAGCCTCCCGTCTCCTCCTGAAGTTCCTGCTCAGAGGTGGAACTGGTTCTTGCGGTCGAGGCTCAGCTGTCGCACATTCCTGAGTCTGGAGGAGCCGGTGCTGATGGTGACTGGGTGCTGCGGCTCTCCCTGGAGACCAACACTGAAACCACATTCATCTCAATTCACACTCTCTCACACCAATTATGAAACAAATAAGCCTACAAAATATTGATAAATAATTATTAATGCGTATGATAACGTTATTAATATTTCAGACAAAACTGAGAATCATGACTTATATATTAAATAATATATATAAAAAAATATATATAATGGTTTGTGAATGAGAACATTAAAAACAGAGACAGCACTGGCCACAGTGATGAATGGATGAACTCTCGACACTTTGAATCAGCCTTTTATTCATGGAAAGCATTTTCCCGCGCCTTTATTGTCAGTAGAAACATGTGAATCTCAACCGGCGAGATTTCTCTCCGCGTCCACACAGAAACATCAGAACAGGCGTCCTCGTCACAGCAAACAGAAACAGACAGAAGTGAATCCACCACCCACACAGCAGTGCTCTTCTCGGAGGAAGCAAGCAGAGGGAGTTTATTTAGAAACTTTATTTTCCACTTTACAGTCTCGAATTTGAAAGCCCGGAACAAAGATATCGTTTCGTCCCCAACTACATTTACATCAGAGGTTTGGTTTGCTGGACAGACGTGGGTTAGTAAGGAGCTCTCTTTTGAATTTAGTGGTATATAAAATAAATTTAAAAACAACATTGCCATTAGCACCGTTACTCTTCTTGTGTTCTTCTTTTATTAAAGCATCAGCACCTTCTTCCTGTCGGCTGACGTCACAGGAGCTCAGACGATGAGGTCTTTGTCCACGTCCTCTGCAAAAACACCAGCAGCACATCTTTATTACACGACACATTTATATCAGCTAAATAAATAAGTCAATAAATAAAATGAGTTGTTGCCTATATTTTCCAGTTTAAAATGATTCCAATTTGTATAAGTTTCATAATATTTTTTATGGATCAATTTTGCACAATTTCCAATAATACAGTTAAAAAAAAAAAAAAAAAAAAAATATATATATATATATATATATATATATATATATATATTAAGAACATATCAATAAATATGTGCATGTTTCTGTTATACAAAAGTATGTCGATATTGGTACATAAATCATATGAAATAATACACATGTAACAAAACATAATACAGTAACAATAATTCAATAATTAACTCAATAATAAAAATAAAATATTTAAAATAATCTGGTAAAAAGATCTTTTTCATTATGTTCATTCATTGTGTTTAATAAATAGATGTTTTCAGAACAGTACAATTTTAATTACATCCATTTTTATATTCATATGTAAATAATATTTTGAACAAGAAAATAATATTAAAATATAAGAAATACAATAATCACTTATCAATTTTCCTAGATAATGTATTGAAATAAAAAATATCTAAAATATCATTCCATATGATGATACTTCTTTTAAAAAAATGTAAAGCATAACATTCATCTTGTAAGACTAATTTTACATTGAATTTGAAAACTTTGATGATGAAATGTGAAATAAATAACTGTAGTGTAAATATTAAAAATGGATACACAGGGAATCCAATTTTTTTTAAATGTCAAAATACATTATTATACTTTGCCCATCTGGGGGACCATTTTTTCATCATATGTAAATATAATTTCAGGAACGACAAGCTTTTTGTTTAGAAAAACTATTTGCTTGAACGTGTATTCAGAGTTCCGTCTCCTGCTCAGGAAAGCGGGGTGGGGCTTCCCAGTTGACCCGGAAAACTTGGAGCGTCTGAGTGATACTCACGCTCTTTGATGCCGAAGCAGTTGGCCCACTCCTCCAGGGCGATGTACTTGTCGCTGTCGGCGTCACACTCCTCGAAGAAGCGGGTGGTGCAGTGCTCCATGGGGATGAGGGGGGCACGCAGGGGGGCCAGCTCAGAGTGGGTCAGGTAGCTAAGCATCAGACGAGAACATCCAGTCAAGATAAACAACTCAGCGGTGAACCTGAAGAGAGCAGGGTGCAGTTACCCGTCGACAGGGTGCTGGTCCAGCTGGCCGAACTGCCAGTGGACGGGGAAGATGTACATGTTGTAGTTCTTCTGGAAGTCGTGAGCCAGCAGGTCCAGAGAGTGGTCGCCGGCCTGCAGACGCTTCTCGTTCTCGTAGATCTTCTGGACCTGAGGAAGAGAAGTGAAGTGGTCATGTGACCGCTGAAGCTCCCTCTGTGCTGCAGGGTGGTCGACTGAATGCTCTGTTTATATCGTGTCACAGCTGTATTTAATCCAGCTGAGAGGCTGTTTCCACTCAAGTTCAATTTATTTCAGCCACTAAATGAGTCTTGTGGAGCAGATGAACGGACCATAAGCCTTTTTTAGCTTCGGGTACAGATCACGTTTAGAAGTGACAAAGCCGCAGACGCATGAAACACTTGCGCTGAAAAAGAAGTGTGTCGGGATAGACTCACTCTGAGCTTCTGCTTCTCGTTCAGCAGGTTGTTTTGCTCGTCGCGCTCGTACAGAGTCACCAGAACGTTCTTCAGCCAGTCTCTCATGCGCAGAGGGAACTCGTTCAGCTCGGTGTCCATGCAGGGCTCGATGTCTGTGCAGACAGACAGGTTCATCAGCTATATCATGAGAAGGCGTTTATTTCAGCATTTATCTATCCAGACACGAACAATGGCCCCCAAACTCGCCTTGGATTAACCCCCACAAAATCCACTTCTGAAAGTCCTGGGTAATATAACAAAAGTCATTGTCCCCAAACTCCGACCCCAACCACACATATCTCTAGAACCCCGAACTTTTCAAACCCATACCATAGTCCAAATCTTACCCGAACCTATGAAGGACAAATACTTGTATCAGGTATCACCACCTCAACCTAACATCATCCCTTTGACCCTGTACTCAAACTTTAAAGGTACATTTAGGCTAACGTTTCTTACGGATCTGGATCCGGATACCTACCTGATACGTAGCTCTAATGAGACATGAAGAAGATATGACAATGGTGGAAATTCTCCATCTTCCAATTGCGATATATTTACCAGCCTCACCGACCACTGCCACCTACAACGCTGCCTGTGTTTCCTCTTTTGTGCAAGAGCTACAGGATCAATACTTCTCTCACAGTCGCCATGTTTGTTTTGGAGTTTATTGTCTTTTAACTCAGGGCTGCTCCCCCTGGTGGATATATTGGTGAACAGCAATAAGGAACGTGGAGAACACAAGGAAGCATATGATCAGTGATGCTAACATTGAAACGAAACAATTTCATATGTAAAGCCCAACCCAAACCCAACTCCAAAACCCTTGCCACAGTTCAAACTTCACCCTGACATCCTCAGAACAAATATTTGAATAGGGGCATCACCCTAAAAACCTTATCCTAACCTGACAACTTAAAGTGCCCAAACCTTCAGCCAACTGCACCATAACAGTCACCAACGTGAGTCTTTCTTAAACTGTTCTGTTTACCGAAGCCTGAACTTAAAGTCCTTCTCTAACCACTCACCCTGGTGCCAAGGTGCATCACCCCCTGACCCTGGAACATGCTCTGACCCTTGCTCTAAACCCCACCCCCAACAGCAAACATTTCAGAGGATTGGATCAGTGCATCATTCCTGAGATCAACTCAAATGAACCGACAATAGTGAGTTCATCAGACATCAACCCCCAATAAAGGCGCCCTGATCTCCAGTTGAACCCTTTAAACCAGACTCCTCCACTGGCTGTCTGAGTGTTTGAACAGTGGAAGAAATGTAGCCGACAAGTTTGGACGGCTCCTGCTGCTGAGCTGCAGCCTGACAGCACGTGACCGTCAGAGATTCTGAATAACTTTCCCTCCGCCTGCGACATGTTTAGAGCCAAGGCTTTGTCAAGTTTGGCGAGCGACGCTTCACACATGCTCCTGAGGGAACAGAAGCATCTGAGCTAACACATGTTCTCCAGTCGACTTCAACGGTGTGAAAACAAACGCTGATTCTTAGCAGAATCAGAAACATGTTGACTTCTGGCACAGACTTGTCACAGGCAGCACTTGCTGCTCCGCCTCTGGGAGACTTGTGCGATTGTGTTGCCAGGCCTTCCCTGCTGCTGTGAACCAGCCGGACAGCAAGCGTGAGAACTCACATTTGCAGGGGCCGATGTAGTCGAGGTGCAGCTTGTGTCCCTTCTTGGTTCCCTCCAGGGCGCACTTGGTGGCCAGGAAGTGGCAGGAGGTGTCGTAGGTCTTGTTGTCGGTGCCGCACACCTGGAGAAGAATCGAAGAGAAGATTGCACTTACCGTCACAACCACTACATTTTCTGCCTCTACTCATCATTCTGCAACAGCGCCACCACCTGACCATTGCTTCTACGGCCACCAAAACAGCACTACTCTACTAAAACTACCACTTTGACTAACTAACGAATCCTAAACTACTACTGCAACCGCCATAAGTACTACTACACTACTCCCTACTTTCACTGTTTAGTTCTTCAACTACAAGTATAACATGAGGACTTTAGGACATCCACTACTAACAACTCCAGTGACCGTCTGCTACACACTGTGTAAGCGGTTGTGTGACTCACGTGTTCGAACTCTCCCTCGGCGGCGGGGCAGGTGGTGGGGTCCTGGCACACACACATGGGGGTGTTGCTCTCATCCACCTCGCACACTTTGCCCTTCTTGCAGTGGTGGTTCAGGCAGGGGTCTGAGGACGGACGGTCAGTGAAGACATCGCTCAACAGAAACTCTCCTCCCTGTAGAACCAGAACCCTGGACCCGCTCTGGCCCGGTTCTGCTGGTGTTGCCTGTGGCTGGTGGTTTTGGGGTCGAGCTGCTTTTGTGACTACGAACATGTAATTAGTGACGCTCCCCACTGGGGCGACACACTCTCTCATTATGGTCTGATCCTGCTGCTGTGGAGGACGAGCCAGTGTCTACAGTGGAAACCACAGACACACAAAGCTCCGCCGAACTACGCACTTTACTCCATCACAGCAGTTCACTTGACAGAGATTCAATATAGGTTTGTGTGTTTAGTGCCACTACTTCTATTTGTCCATGCTTGTACGTTCATTTGTGTCAGAACCTGTCACTGTTTGTGTGACTTGGTGTGGTGCGTTTCAATATATTTTTGTGTGCACACATTTGTTTGCGTGTCTGTGTGTGTACTGACTCTCAGCAGGGACTTCCTCCTCCTCTTCCTCCACCTCGATGGCCTCATCAAACTCTCCGACGTCGATCTGCACAGGGTTTGCCCCCTCGGCCTCCTGGCAACACAGGTCACAGCAGAAACACTTGAAACCTTCAGCACTGTAGGGAGTCGACAAGAGCTGTTCGTCCTCTGAAAACCGCCTCCAACTCTCTGGCTCTACACGTCACCGGTGAAGATGCCTGGGAGCCAACGGCCAACAACAACAAGCAGCTGGATCTACATGTGGTGAAGCCATGAGGAAGAGAAAACGCTAATAGCTTCCTGAGTCGTCGGGCAGAACCAAGGCCCGGCTAAAATTAACAGCTGTGGGATCTCTGGTCCCGCTGGACCGCCGGAGCAGGAAGCTATAAAGCCTTCACATGCAGACTCGCATGCTTGTGCCATGACCATTTAACGTTCCGGAATAGATAGTTTATCTACCTGCCAAAATGTTATGACCACTGCTATTGAAGTTATATATAAAATCATTCAGGTCAGCGCTCCGGGGTCACCCTCCCTGATCCTCTCCTCTTCAGCCATAAACCTACTGGACTTCATCTCCAACGGTCTTGGTTTAACACCGTTTATCCACTCCACATGTCCAAATGATCTGTCCTTCCTTTGTCTCCAAACTTCTCCCTCTGATAGACTCATTACTGATCCTGTCCCCTCTAGTCTCTCTACATGAGGACCTCAGTATCTCCATCTCTGACTCTTCGCACTCACTGACTTTTCTCAACGGTGTCCGCTGATTCCAGCTGTGTTTTTTTTTTCTCTGGTGATAAAAGCTTATGTTTCAGTTGAAGCAGCTGTTCATAAACCTCACTCTCTGATGAGAGAAGAAGAATCTCGGGAAGCTCTGGGAAACCACCAGCTATCACTGCACACCAGTGAGGTAGTTTCTGAACGTTCACTCTGATTATACCTGGGTCGCAGTGGCGAGAAAGTTAGGTTGAAATGAGCGTCAGGTGGTTTGGGTTTGATAAACTGCAGCAGCAGTTCAGCATGAGAAACACCAGTATTGTGAGGCGTCACCAGGTTTACAAAAACCCAGCGGCCTATTTAAAGTTGCAACTTTGGATGTTCTGCAAGAACTCTCCTGGAACATCTGGACTGACCTCAACAACAAGCTCCTCAGCAACTGGCTCTTCCACGACGACCTCCTCCTCGGTCTGTAACACATAAACACGAGCGTTCAGTGGCGGGAGCACGCATTAAAAAAAAAAGCTCCCCTCTGGGGTTTTATCGAAGAGGGAACACACCCCGCTCCAGCTGGAGACGAGAGGAAGACATCAGGCAGGAAATGAGAGAGACGCTCTCATGGAAACACAAAGAGAGGAACACACCCGTAAAGCACCAGACAAAAGAAGGCTCCTCAAACAAGTGCACTGTGGAGCAGTTTATAGTTCCACGTTCAAAGACAAACATACGCTCTTCTCAGCTAAACAGAACAGAAGGCAGGTCAGCCAAGTCAGAAGAGAAGCAGAGAATTAGATACTCACCGGAGCAGCCATGGCGTGGCCAGCCAGGCACAGGAGGAACACGATCCAAACCCTCATCTTCAAAGTCTGTGGCGACAGGATAAGACAAAGGATTCAAACCTGAGCTCAAATGAAAGTCTTACACCATTATATATAAAGAGCCATGAGCACATCGATGGAGCCTTGCAGGTCTGTTGATAAATTGTGGGAGAAGCCAATGAGCAAGACGCTGTGACAGATTCCTATGCTATTTTTTTTATTTTGAGGAACCACCCATCCATCCATCTATCCTCATCTGCTTATCTGTTGCCGGGTCGACGGGGCAGCGGCTTGGTTGCGGGTTGCGCCAAACACCCTTCTCCCAGGCAACATCCACGAGCTCTGAGAGATCATTTCAGCCACTTGGATCCGGGTTCATAAATGACCATACTGTTGGTAAAGAGTAGTACAGAAAAAGTTGAAATTAATAGTTAATGGTTAATTAATAAAACTAATCTAAAAAATAGCTTTTAATGTATCAAGAAAAATTAAAACCAATTGTTGACTTTTTTATGTTGGAGGTGTGACTTTGTTGCATATCATGTATTTAATTTCAGGACCCAAGAATTTATTTCTATGAGGGAAAAAAGGTACTACAATTAATGTTCACAAACAATGAATTAAATTAATGTGATACTGAGTTTTAAAAATTAATTAAATTAAATTGATAAATTAAAAATATGCTGTTTGTATACTGGATTTTTAGGGATTTGAATCTTGAATAAGTTGTTGCTGTTTGTGTAGCTGAGCCAGAAAAGAAGGAAGGTTTTAAACTGGTACAGTTGAATTCCACAGCTGACATCCACAGTGGGTTCTGTCTAATAATGTTCATCACAAGTGGACAGGAACATCAGCGTGACGCTGGCATACAGAGTCAGTGCCACCTTCCAACCCACAAACGTTTCTGTGAACGGAGATCCACCACTGGCAGCTCAGTCCTCCCCCACTCTATATTTAATGCCTTTTTCCATATTTGGAAGCAAATGTTTCCACAATTCACACAGCCCTTTACGGTAAACGCATGTTTGTAAAGCCAGAGTTGGGATCAGTGGTCGCTCTTCCACCAAGGACACTTACATAACCATGGAACGGATGAGTTCAACACGCAACCCTTCCAGCTCTGGCTTTCACACCGTCATGTGGCACATGTGTGTTCCACGCCAGGTTGACTAGCATACAGTAGAGGTGAGGACTAAAACCAGCAACCTGATCACCAACTGAACAGCCACTTTAATACTTCGGTACACCAAAAGATTGATGATGCCACAGATCACAATTGATTTCTATGAAAATTGCTGACCCGCTGTGAGCAGGATTCGAACCTGCGCAGGGAGACCCCATTAGATTTCGAGTCTAACGCCTTAACCACTCGGCCATCACAGCGATGGACTATAAGAGTTCCCAACAGGGGGCAGACCTTTAAGATGCAGGACAGCAGTGGACGAAGGGACACCTTGTTAATTCCAAGGTGGGGGAGGGTCCTCTCGTGTTTCATACCACCACAGCACCACGGAACTGAAGCCTGAATGTGAGCTAAACCTCAGTAGCTATGGATGCATCTAGAACCTCCATCGTTGTCTGCGTATGAGGAGTCTGACTCGGGAGGTTTCCTCACCAAATGAAGCCATAGATTGGGAAAGCCAAGCTGCTCACCATCGCCACAAATTCAGGCTGCTCGGGTGACTGGGCTCCATTGTTGTGACCACTGGTTTCCCTGCTGGGCGACTAAACATGGCCCCTTTCTGTTGGTAATGAAGCCTGATGTTGAGTCTGTACGACTGTTTCATCTCTCGGACCAGACATCAAGATGATGTGGAATCATCTCAGATCTGGCTAACAACTCAAGGTTTGCCCCGACACGTCCAGAGGTTCACTATCGCATGCTGCTGTGAAGAAATTCCATCAGGCGATCCGACACATTTTGGGCCCACGACGGAGCACAGCGGGCGATCAGGACGGATAATGAGAGAGACAATAGTTGGAATTCCTGCACCTCAGGAGCTTCAATAATCCTCTTTAAAATCTGTCTGTTCTGTCAACATCTCCACAAGGTTGTGCTACTCAAACATTCCCTCTGGGTTATTAAATGTAGCGCATACAGGAATAGTACGTGCCACTCGGGCCTCTCGACTAAAGTGAATAGAAGGGCGTGTTTGAACAGAAACAGTTTAAGTGTTGACATTGTGAGGCTTGTTGAACCCTTGAGCAACGCAACAGAACAAAGGACTAGTGGCTTAAACTGTAGGATGCGACTAAAGATCGGACTTTAATCTGCTCATGGGAATCAAATTGAGAACCCGACATGATTCACCTCGTGTTAGCTAGTCAGTTTATCAATGTGTGATTCATTTGATCTTTATAAGAGCAACAAGGACTACGAAATTGTTTGCTGAAACGTTTGGACCACTGGCAGATTTGTGTGAGCTGAAGCGGCAAGGCAAAGAGAGACCTGAGGTCTGCAGCGCCCCCTGGCAAAGAATGAATCGTTGAAATTGTAAAAAAAGTCCCACAAAAGTGACCACTGTTCAGGGCTAAAGGTTAAAAAGCTGCTCTAAGACATGGAAAAGTACAGCTGTCTCTGTTGTCCTGAGGGCCTCTGTACGGGTCTGACAGGAAGCTTCATTAAAACTCTGTAATGTCTGATGGAGGGAAGCTAAAGGCAAGTGGAAATAACTAACGCCATAGAGAAGCATGGGGTCAGTGTTTCAGCTGGATGGACAGGGTGTTCCCGTCCACTCCTTCTTAGACCTGCTTGGTCAGGGAGTCATTTGGCCCGGGCCTGGGGGGACTGACGTAACAGCAAAACAAATTATTTTATTTGGAAAGTGGCTCTCATAATCAAACAGGACGGAGGCTAAAAGGGAAACTTCAGGCTCATAAAGAAGCTCTTTTACCCTCAAACGCATCTAATCTGGTCGGTGACTCAGCTCAGCAAGTGCAAACTCGCAGTGGAGGAAAACAACCCGAAGCCTGGACGGATATCTGCCTGACTTTCTCCCTAATGATTCTTGTTTCCCCTCCAGTGCTTGCGACGATTTAGAGGAATTCTTTCTGCTTCTCCTCGGTGATAGGGCAGACAGGTCTGAAAGCCTGAAATAACAACCTGCGGTGATTTGTGTGCTTGCAAACACGGCAGACAAACAACACTGACACGCGAAAGGAGCGAAGAATTTGGCAAATAACAGGGATTTCCTTTGACTCCATTGGATTTAGTTGGCACGGAATTATCAGACACTGAGTTGTCATTCACTCATTATCTTGGAATCTTCTAGTAAATGAGAACGAGAGGATAGCAGCTACAAAATAATTTGTGTTGTGAACTTCAAAGAAACCAGGTACTATAGCAGACAAAGAGAGGGCAGACCCCATTGGATTTCAAGTCTTCAGCACCTCAACCACTCGGCCAAAGATCACAACAGAAAAATGGCCCCAGGTCATGATAAAAAGGTAAAAAAAGAAGGTGGAGCTGGTTTCACTGGAGTTTGCTCAAATCATCCTGTTGGGCATCACCACAACCATTAAAGTTAAAACAAGAGGCGGTGGCTCAACAGGAAAGGGGAAAGAAGATAGTGAAGCCAAGTATGGCTTGGCCATACTAAAGAGTTGATGCAACTCTATAAGAATTGTCAACTGCAAAGATGAACAGGATTTGAACGTGCACATAGAGACCCCATTAGATTTCGAGTCTAACGGCTTAACCACAGGGGAAAGCTGACCCCAGGTCACGGTAAAAAAGGTGTTTGACCGGTGTAGTCTGGACAGTATAATCACATCACCCATTCAGGCTGAAGCTAGAGGTTGTGACTCAAGCGAAAAAGGGCTCGATGTGGTGATACAGGTTACCCACTGACCAGCAACATTAGTTTTCAGGGCGAACATCCATACGAAATGTTAATGATGGCGCAGATCACAACAGATTTCACTGGCGATCCATTTGACATTGTGATAACAAAGAGTCGACGCAACTCTACGAAAATTGTCAACGTCGCTGTGAACAGGATTCGAACCTGTGCAGGGAGACCCCATTAGATTTCGAGTCTAACGCCTTAACCACTCGGCCATCACAGCTGAAAGCAGACCTTGGGTCACGGTAAAACATCGGTTATAAATCATCGGTTCAAGTATGGTTGCCAGTGAAGATGTAGGTCTAGAGAGGTCTAGTGAAGGACATTTGTATTCGAACGGAGCATCAAAATAAGCTTGTCGTTGTTGTCAAAGTCACTGTGAACAGGAGTCAAAATGGCGCACGGAGACCCCATTAGATGTTGAGTCTTAACCACTCAGCCATGACAGCTGAAAGCTGACCTCAGGTCATGGTAAAAAGGTGATCTTGGCTTCGCAGGAGTTTGACAGGTTTAAGTCTGATTACCAGTGAAGATGTAGAGGTAGGTAGAGAGGACATTTGTATTCGGACAGAGCATCAAAATAACCAGGGAAGTCCACCGAAGAAGCAAGCAGTATAATCACAATGAACCGTTAAGGCTGAGGCTGGAGGCAGTTTGACATTCTGATATCAAACAGTCGATGAAAATCGTTCATCCGTGGCAAAGCTAAAGTCGCTGTGAACAGGATTCGAACCTGTGCAGGGAGACCCCATTAGATTTCGAGTCTAACGCCTTAACCACTCGGCCATCACAGCTGGAGGCTCATCACAGACTACGGTAAAAAGGTGGTCTGGGTTTCACTGGAGTTTGCGAGGTTCATGAAGGTTTGTATTCGGACAGTATAATCACAATGAACCATTAAGGCTGAATCTAGAGGTGGTGGCTCCACCAGATAGTTATGTGGGGATACAGGTTATCCAGTGAGCAGCAACATTGGTTTTTCAGGGCGAGTTAGATTGAAAGGTTAATGATGGAACAGATCACCATCGATTTCACTGCCAACCCATCTGATATTTTCATATCAGTTGACACAAAGCTAAAATCGCTGTGAACAGGATTCGAACCTGTGCAGGGAGACCCCATTAGATTTCGAGTCTAACGCCTTAACCACTCGGCCATCACAGCCACAAGAAGTCGACTTCAGGTCATCAACAATGAAGGCAGCCATTGTTAAGCAGCGCTCATTCTCCATCAGGTGCAAATCTGTCTGGGACCTCAAGGAGCTTGTGGTGTTAAGAAAAGCATTTCCTCACCTGGAAAATGGTTATTACAACGGAATAAAACGACCTAAATAAATCAACCTTGGTCACTTGTCACTACTAAAGGAACGCGTTTCAGCACGAGAAATGTCCTACAAATGCCAAAAAAGAAGGCATCTTTGACCACTTTAACCAAGCGGTCGGACCCTGCACACTGAGTGAAACTGTGTGTGAGAGCTACCTGTGGTTACATTCCTGAAAAGGCCACAATCAGAAAGCCTCATCAAAAGATCGGGGGAAGGGCTGAGCAGCTCAAGTGACAGGGAACTCAGGTTACACACATCCTGACTTTCCTCTCTGTTTCCACTGCTTCTGTTGTTCACCGGATCATTCTGTGAAACCAAGTGTGTTCAGCCAGCCGAGGTTGACTCACCCCCCAAAATCCATAGTTCATCAGGGACAGGTTCAACAGAAAACATCCAATAATCTAGTGTTCGCTCGGGGTTGAAGCTGTTTTAAGTGTAGTGCAAGGAGGAATTGAAGCTGCAAGCCAGGGGACACCTGAAACACCCGGTCAGGAATCATCTCACTCAGCTCTGAGCAAAACAGAAGGATGGCGGACGATAACACAGCTGAGCTCTCACCAGGCAGAATTCACCCCATTGATGCCTGGACTGCCATTTTGTAAACACATATCTGGCTGAAACCGACTGGAAACTGTCGAGTTTACCACATAAATAATCCGCTCCTTCACACATCTATAATTCATCTGCCCCACCACATCGCAGGCCAAGTCTCCCTCTGAGCTTTACCATCAGCCGTCAGGGATTTATTGATACAACAGTTCACATTTTACAGCTGTGTTTTCTCCCACCGACCACAAAGTGCTCAGCGGCGACTTGCTGCCAGTTTGTGATCTCCTGAGAGAAGAGGCATCAAGGTTTGAAGGAGAGCACGGCGCCCAGACAGGGAACCTCCAGGGGTCGCCCTCTAGCAGAATGTTGTTTGTGAGTTTCCCCGAAGCAAAAAGAGAGATGTAAACACGCTGCGAGCAGGACCTGAACCTACATGGGGAGACTCCATTTGATTTCAAGTCTAACGCCATAACTGTTTTGCCATCACGGCTGGGCATGGACAATAGAAACAGCTTGCTGGACACCTGGGTCAATGAAAACCCGGTGAAAGTTTTGTCAAGTGGACTTTCATGTGCATCTTCATGAGCCCCCAGAGGGCGCTCACAAGTGAAGGAAAGACATTTGAGTGAAGGGCACCCAGGCAGGTGGTGGGTCTCCTTCAGTGGGGTGACATGTTTCTAACCATAGGACAAATGGCGCCCTTTGAAAGCTAAAGTGGAGCCACTGGACTTATTTTCATTTTCATCCTTTGATTTCGCTCACTCCAAACTTTAAGCATGAATTGGATTCCAGCGACAGACTGTGGAGACACCATTCAAGCAAGGTTCACACCTCAAGCTACAGAGAAAACGTTCTCTCTCAAGCTCCGTCTTCTGCTCTCCACTCCTCCATCTTCCCTGCTGGTCCACAAGCCTGCAGGTTCTCCTCTCCACGTCTGACATCAGCACAATCCCTGCTTCCTGTCGGGGGATTCAAGCTCCTGGGGCAGTTGCCAGGCTGGCGCTGTTTTTCCCATCATGCTCTGCCCCAACACTCCTCCACCCAACTCTGCCACCTCAACAATTCACCAGCCAGAGAGTCTCTGTCCACGTCACCGGCGCAGACAAGCACTCGACCAGACTCGCCGGCAAAGCTCCAAACACGTCAAGCAATTAAAGCAGCTGCTTCATTTGCATGAGAAGAACAAGAACAAGAGAGTAGTGATTTGACAGAAAGCTCCGAGGTGGCACGGACGTGGGAAGCTTTTGTCTGCCGCTAAAGTGATGAGTGAGTCAAAATAAGACTCCCTTAGAAATCAATATTGGACTTTGTCTTAAAATAAATCACAATATATATTTTCTATTTTGGTGTGTCATCTTTATTTGACTTTTATAAACAGTTAACACAACTACTTTCTTTAGTGATGAAATGAAATAACCAAAACATTTATACAAAAAGAGGAAAAAATAGAAGTCTTTTCTACAACACTGTCCGTCATATTTATGGATTACATTGAAAAAGCATAGTTTCTGAGGTAATTTATTTACTTAATTTATTCCTAATTTTCTCTGTTAACATTTTGACGTTTCTCTCACATTTATTTTTTAATTGTGTGTTAATACTGTCAACACCTGTAACCTAAAAAAAACAACCTGGAAAATATCATTTTCTCAGTGAACTTCAGCTTCACCTTTGTTCTCCAGTCAGACCCATAATGAGCTGCAATTGTTCCTCTTTGTTTGAAGATAATAACCAATTATTCAATCTGTTATTCACTGAAACTCTTTCATTGTGATATTAAAAGCAGATATAAAGTTGTTTACAGTTAAAGACAATATAAAAACCCTTTGGTGTTGATGAACATTGCGATATAACAAATCATAAAAGTGACAAAATGTTGTTCTCAGGTTTAGAACTTCAACACGCTGGTGCACCAAATGGCTACAAGTTGAGACGTCACAGCTGAAACTACAATAGAGGTTTTGTTTCTAGTTTTCCCTTCAGTCTCGGCCGGATTATTGGGTTCGAGCTATGAAAGCACAGAGGAATTGTTCAGGATCGAGGGCATGGCTCTGCAGGGAGATGCATGAAAGGCTTGCTGATTTTCGCTAAATCCAGAGTGAATTTGATGCTGAGAATGAAGGTATTGATAACATTGACCATCTTTCAAAGCAGCAGATGGATGTTCAACTCAAATCACTGGGCAACTGTTATTTGTTATCCTGATCATCGGACTGTTTCGACTGTCAGATCAGACTCAAAAGATACCTGTCCTCCAATAAAAACTTCCTGAAGACTGTGAAGCAGAAAGGAGTCTTTATTTGGACCAGAATTTAAACTCCTGGAAAGACTTCTGCTCCAAAATCTTCTTGGAGGTTGCAGCACAGCAGAGGAATGATAAATGAAGAAGAGGAGGTGGCGGAGGGAAGACATGCTCGAACATCACTTGTCAAGTTTCCTCTTTTTCTTGAAGGAATCTCATCTTTTAGCAGCTGCTAACTGCTCACCATGGCAACACTGCATTCCTTCACGCGAGAGTCATCAGTGCGGGGGAGGAGGGAAGGATGGGGGGTTCAGAGAGATGTTTGCACGACTCAAAAATATATGAAATTATGGTTCGTTGTTGCGTTGAGTCAAACAGAAGTTGTGTGAGAGCCTCAGCCTTGTCGCCCTCCCTCCCCCCTCCTGCCGATGTGGCACACAATCCCCCCTCAGAGAACAGAACCTCATAATCACAGTGTGAGGAGTCATTTTCCACGCAGGTGCTTTGCTTAATGACAGAGGTGGTTCCACGGCTCACACAGCCTTCTGTCCCTACAGTCTCTCCTCAATCCAAGCAGTTGGACACGTGCACAAGGTCAGAACTTTTTTGTTCTTACTTTCAGTGTGCATTTCACAGGCTCAAAGAGAAAACTACAAAAGTGATTTCAGAACTACAAAAGTGAGTCAGAGTGGAAGCCCTTACCTTCAGCTTTGCAGAGCAGGGAAAGCAGGAGCGAAGTCAGCAGTGTGCGGCACCAGGGACGATCTAAAAGTTCTGCTGCTTCACGCTGAAGACATTTGCTCTGGGACGTCCCACTTAGCCACCGGGACCCTCCGCCCCCCTTCCTTTGCTCAAACCTTCCATTACTCCCTCCTGTCGGTCGAGCCGTGGTGGGCTGGGCCAGCGCTGCTCTCCCACCACATCACACCAGTGTGACAAACAAGAAGAAGAAACTTTCAGAAGGAATTCAATAAAAAGAGACTGTTGATGTGAAGGAGTGATAGCAACAGTTTGGGCAAGAAAGGAAGGAAAGGAGGAAAGAAAAATGTGCTAGAGGGTGGAAGACTGGAGGATTAGAAAGTGATGGAGGAGAGGATAGATAAGTGCAGGGGAGAAAGAAATAGGAACCACTGATAGAATGTGCATGTAAAAGGAGGACAGGATTATGTGTTGAAGAAAATTGGAGAAAAGTTCGGGGGAAGAAAGGAATGCAGGCAAGTAAAGGGGAGGATGGTAGGATGGATGTCAGGTTAAAGATGGGGTTGAGAGGATGCATGAAGGAAGTATAAAACAAATGAAAGGAGGTTGGAAAACTAATCAAAGAGGAATGGAGTCAAGAATAAGGAAGGATGTGGTGGAATAAGGAAGAGATGAAATGAAGGACAGCTGCAATGAAGGAAAACAGAATGATGGCGTGGACTTAGATATAAAGGAGAAGGTAAGTGTGGTAATGGAGAAGAGAGTGAGTGATGGAAAGGAATGATAGCCGTGAAAAAAGAGTAAGTGAGAGTTGAAAGTGTGTTACGTAAAGAAGGATGATATAGGAAAAAAGAAAGAGAAGGAGAGAATAGAAGGGAAATAGAGCAATGAAAATAGAGTTGCATGCACAGAAAGCAGAGAGAAGCAGAAGAAAAGCAAGGGAAGGGAAAAAAGGCTCACACTTTAGATGGGGGGAACACATACTGTCATGAATAAACTATGTGTATTTGCAGGATATTACCCTGTAATTACTCATGATAAAGAACTAGTTCGTGTCACATTCAATCCAGGGATGGTCACCGAACATTCAGTGTATATAACATCATGGTTATTGACTGTTGAGCGTAAATAACCGTGATACGTGACACAAATAACACGTGATCCCAGTCTGAAGTGAAAAATACAGTTGTAGACCATTATAGGAGTGGGAGGAGCGAGGAGTTTTCATGAAATATTTCTTGCTCATTTCAAGTGGAACATTTTTCCAATGGTCCCGTGACTTGTGTGGAAACCCACTCCCTCAGGAGAAGCTGCTGCATCTCCAACTAGTTAGTCACTGAAATTTCCAGCATCTTCCCGTCACTCCTGAGACCCACCGACTGCTCCAGCTGATGTGAGGAGCAGCTGGATCATCAGAGGGAAGGACACGTGGCACTTCCCACTCTGAAGCCTGTCCTGCCCATCATGATGATGATTCTGCTTCCCTACTCCTCACCCTTCTTTTTTCCTCCCTCACTCTCCTCTCCAGTCCCTGCCCATTATCTCCACACCCTTCTTCTCCCTCACCACTCTCCTGCCCACCACACTTTGTCTCCTTCTCCACACCTGCTGTGTCCCTCCACACCTGCTCCTCCCCTCCCTGCACTCTCAGGCGACGTGGCAACAGAACCTCACCCTCGTCGGTGGTTAACACGAAGGCAGGTTCTAAATTGCAATCTGCCACTCTGCAGGTTTGAGCTCGCTTCGAGGTGAAACTTGAAGTTCACAATGATGAAGGCTTGATAGACGTGTGGCAGGATGTGAGCTGCAGCAGAGCATCGGATGTTGTTCATTCATCCATTCATTCATTCATCGAGCACACACACCATGACTCGGGAAGAATTTTTGTAAGAAAAAAGGAATAAAGAATCTTGGATGGAAGAGAGGAGAGAAGGAAGGATGTTATGATTGAATGATGGAGAGAAAAGGAAAAGAATGGGGAACATGATAATCCTAATGTGACAGATGGATAGATCACAGAACAATGACACAGAGCAAGGAAGGAAAGACAAAGGCAGACGAGGCTGGGTTGGGAAGGAGGGGAAGAAAAAGAAGGGTGTAAGATGGAAGTCGGGAAGGAGAGATGCTGAGAAGGAGAGAAAGAAAGGGAGCATGCATGAAAGGATAATGCAGGAAAGGAAGGGAGGGAAAGAAGAATAAAAGGATGAAATAAGAAAAAGAAAGAAATCAAAGCTGACAAAGAAGAGAGGATAGAAGGACCACAAAATGATTGGCTAGGTTGGAAAGATTGAAAGACAGAGAAGAGGCTGAAGAGTGTGGGTGGATAGAATGGAAGGAGACAAGACGGACTGGAAGGAGAGAAGGAAAAGAAAGGAACAAACAAGATGTCCAGATGGAAGGGCTTCCGACTGTCTTGCAGGCACCGACCACTGCAGAGCACAGACCTACAGGTGGTCATAATGTTCCAGCGCTCCAGTGTCTCTGGGTGTCATAAATCTGCTGCAGTCTCACCGGTCTGCAGAAGCGTCCAGCTCAGCAGAACTGGGCCAGACGAAGGTCGACCCACAGTGTTGGGACTTCAAAGCTTCTCTAACCACCATTTCCTCTGTAAAGTCGCCGCAGCTCCCCAAATTATTGCTGCTGACCACCAGACACACTGAGTCTTTCACGGCGGGAGATGTTGGGCCTTCGGTCGCACGCCTCGCCCACCTCTTCCCTCCTCCTCGCCTTCGTCGCTCCAGGACAAACAACTTTCCCAAAATACTGACAGAGGGAAAAGTCTAAATTAAGTTGTGACTTCTTACACAAGTCTTTGAAAGTGAAAAATAATGTTTCATAACCATTTGGAGAAAACAGCCAGAATCCCTGTGGTCATAATAGTAAATCATGAATATAAATTCATCAAAATGAAGTGGAAGTAAATTAATATTATTATCATTTCATTTGAAAAACAAAACGAAAAATTACCATATATGTGTATAATATGTAAAACATAAAAATGAAAAGTTCGAAAGTTAAAAAGAAATGATTATGATTGGAATCACACCAGAACGAAAAAAAACCTTGAAATATTACCTTAAAAAAAAACAATAAAATGCATTGGAAAAAAATTAGCTATATATTTTTTTAAGTAAATACTTGGTGATTCATATAACTGTTAAAAAATAAGCGTGTAAATCTCTTCATCTACATCTGTATTTGAACGACTGCCATTGGTTATTCTGAATCAAAGCTCCATGAAGATCTTTGTGTGACTCGGACTGTGATTTAGACGCCACCACACAAATGACAGGGTGGAAGCTGTAATTACACCGGCACGCAGCAAAGACCTCTGGGAATCCAGTCCACTGTCGCCCAACACTCTGGACGCTTCAGCTTCACCGCACTGGCTTCAGAAGTGCTCACTGTGGAGCTCTGACTCTTAACTTGGCTGTCATTACCTCCTTTACTGCTGAGAGGAACTGCAGGAGTCCAGGTCTGGTTTGAAAGACTCGGACCTGATCTGGCTGTTCATCTCAACTGCCAAGGAGCTGGAGAGGAAGTGACTGGCCGTGAACCAGCCATTGCATCAAGGAGACCTGAGTGCTCTGACTTTTGACCAGGTTTAGCGTCATTCATTCCATATCTGTATCGGCTGCTCACTGCTTCTACTATAAAGACGTGTTTCCTGAGATGAAATCAGGTTCAGTGAACCCATGGACGGCACCGACACGCCTCTGCGTGATACAACAGATTCCCCCCTTGCTCTCTGTGTTTTGAAACTGAAGAATGTTTTATTAAGTTGTGTCCGAGCAATATCAGAGGAATTGAACAGAGCTCCCCTCCCTGCGTGACTGAGTGCTGGAATCTGATCCAATAACACGTCGCTGACTGCAATAAAAGGCAGAATCAAGAGGGATGAAAGAGATGCAGACGTCGGCAGACGTGTGGACAAACTGTACCGACAGCAGCCAACAAAGTCACACACAAGCTGGGTTTGATTATTTTTGGCTGCACGCAAACCTCCAGGGAACTTCAGAGAGTCGACCAGAGGCGCTTCTGAAGCAGGTTTACAGCGTATTCATTTACTTTGAAGGCGTGAGGGGACGAAAGGCAGGGCACTCTTGAAGGCGGAAAACACTTTTATCATCATTATACAGTATTTAAGATACTTTTACATAGGAATGCACTGATACCAGTTTTTGTCAAAACTAGTGGTTTTTGAGTACTTGCATTTGAGTACTCACTAATACAGAGTACTTACGCCATTTCACATAAAGTTACTTTCAGTTTTTATTTTCTGCATAAAATCACATTCCTTGTTGTTTTTGTTGTAAATGAGTGATGGTCACAAGTTTCACTGCAGCACAGTGACACAAAACACAAATTTTCCTGAATTAAACTGACTATCAAAAACTGTATGCCGTCATGTAGTGATATTGGTTTTGTGGTATCGGTGGCCATTCTGTGAGTACTCAAGCCTGGCGTTGGACAGACACCCGATATTGGTATCGGCAGATCGCTACTTTAATAAATTATCCTGCCACATACAACAAATGTGCAAATTCCATGTGTCAAATTGGATTTATTTTGATGCACAATTATTTAAATTTCTACAATTTTATCCCTAGAAAAGCATTGCTTCCATGCTCAAGTTAAAGGTGCTTAAATGTTTGCATTTTCTTTTTAAAATAAATTTCCCAAGTTTGCACAATTTCAAAGTTTGTTTCATTTCTTTTGGTGTCAGCTCCATTTTCACCTTTTTGTATTTCCATGTTTACGTTATTTTGACTTTACTTTTCCAGCACAACGCTTCCCCGAATGTTAGCCTCATTTCTATTCACTTTCCAGGACAGCACTGTTTCCGATATTATATATATATATATATTCATGTTCATGACATTTCTAGGTCCAGTTATTTCAGCGTTAGCCTTAATTCAGAGTTCAAACAATTTTGAGAAAAAAGTCGGCAATTTTTTCTGTGATGCTTTGCGATGTTTCGGCCGTAACATGGAAACATTAGTGAACACATTCAATAATTGGACTCACATCAGATAAAACCAGTAAAAACCAAACATCAAGTTTTCAAATGAAGGTTCTGCTTTAAGAGCAGGAGCCAACGTTCCAAAGAGACATCTCTGCTCCGGGTTGAAACCTGTCCGCACACGCTCAGAAGCTGCCGCGTCAGCAAATCTGATCCTTCTCCCAAAGACTGCTCGAAGGTAAACCCGGATTCTTCTCTTGACTGGAGGGCTACTGCTAAATGTCAGGCGGCTGCTAAAAGTCACGATCTGCGGCCCAGACACGAACTTCCAGGAAAAAAAAAAGTTCACATTAGGTTGCTGTTGGTCGACACTGAGTCACATCTGAACTTCGATGATCAAGTAAAATATATCAGTCTTCCCTGCACCCACTGTGGCTCTGGTGGATCAGTTTGGTCTGAAGACTTGAGTCTGCCATGAAGTTTTTAGAGGGGTTGAACCACTACTTGGGGCAGAGCGAAAGCATACCAGACACTTGAAATCAATTGAGAACACGGGACAGACCCAGTGCTCCATGGATACATTATCAACAGGCTCAGGAACGTCTTGGAACCCTGCAGTTAAGACGGACAAATGCACGTGTAACGCTCAGACAAGTAGCATGCAACCAGGTTCCATTGGAGCTTATCTGTATTCGCCTGGCTGGGAGGGGATCCAGTCTGTCCCCAGCGTGCTGAGCCAGGAACCCTCAAATACATCCAGGTTGTTTGTCAGACCGGCGGAAACACCAGTGGAAACCAAGTGCAGAGGTGTCTGGCAGCCACACAGGAAGAGAAGAGAGAACACCAACTGAAGCAAAGACTGATACATCACACTGAACCAGATGATTCTGTCCCCCACAACAACAATCATCTCCAGCAGCTGCAGAAAGACGATGGGATGCTCCAACTTCACCAACAATAACACCGTCCCTTGTGGTCCACGCCAATGCTTCCAGACCAGAATAACAATTATGGGTTTGCTCAAAACTGAAGCCAAAACAAAATGAAAGATCGGACAAACAAAATAAACCAGTGCAGTGCAATTTTCACTCTAGTCAGTTAAACCACTCACGTCTTCATCCTGCAGTGTTTGTTTTGGAGCACTGGACTGTTTCGACAGCAGCTGCTCATCCACCTCTCAAGCTGTGTCAGACATGGTGAACACTGTGGATTCATCAACATCGGTGGAGCATTTAGTCGCTCCATGGATGGTTCAAGGATGAACACATTTAATGTGTTGGGAAGAGTCAAACTGAAAGGACTTGCCCTAACTACATTCACATTTGGTGCAGCATCAAGTAATACAACTACATTAGTGTTCACTTAACACCTAGGATTTTGGCTCATAACATGAGGCGTTTTTATCTGTAGAAATCAAGATTTATCGTCACGACATGAGGAGTAACGTCGTGAAATATGTCACTTATTATAAATCTATTGAACAAACTCAAATCTCTATTCTTGTGAGGACCTGTCATTGCCATAACCCTTTCTCCAACCTCTCCCTCTAAACCTAACCATCCAAAACACATGGATAACCATAACCAGCACTCTGAACCAAACTGAAACACAGTTATACTGACCCAGTTATTTTTCACCCTCTTATTGAGGCTTAACCTTGTGGGGTCCGGCATAAGGGCACTACAAATATATAAGGCCTCCACAAGGAGGTGTTGTTCTCGAAATTGGACGTCATTAGAATAGAATATTCCTCCAACTACAGGCGCCTCAGGAGGACATGATCACATCCTACAACACAGCTCATATGGAACACGTACGTGATGAACCAGACATAGTGGTCACAAGAACACACCTGTCTGACCGTAGCTGAGCATGTACATGACACATAGATGGATACATGGAGGCTTCCTGCGTCCATGTTTCCCTTTCTGTCGGCTTCAGTTCCAAATAAACATATGTGCATTCAATAGACAAGTATTTGCGGAAGCAATTTTATAACAGCAGCTTTCACTTCTCCAGACACAGCAATGAAGTTCGTTCGAACAACTGCCAAGCCGAGCTACAGAGAGTAGCTTCCCCAGCACTGTTTATCTAATGGACTACGTTTCTATCTCAGCAAATGTGGGACACGAGAGTAGGAGGGCAACAGCAGAGGTCCCGTTGGCCGTGTTATCAGTGGTGTTCGTGCTCAGCACAAAGAGTCTCTGTTCGCCTCAGATGCTCTGTAGGGTGTGCAGGGGCCGGCGAGGGACAGTTGGGTCGCCTCAGTCTGTCCCACACGACCGGTTTCAAGGGTTTACATTTCAGTAAAATCTGTTTTTACTGCATTGTAGTGTACTGCAGCGGTCTGGTCAGGTTATCGGGTAATATTCTGCTATTTAAGTATGAGTGAAGATTACCTGAGGATTTGATCTGTTCAATGTTCAGTGAAAAGGGAAAAAAACATCTTCATTTTAAATTACGATGTCATTGCCTTTTAGTCTTTTTGCTTTAAAAGTTGCAATGTTTTCTTTTCTGTGTTGTTCAGCAATATTGTTATTTAGCAGGTTTGTGTAATTAATCTAAAAAAAGAACAATAATGACTTTTGTGTATGATTTAGTTGATGGAACAAAAAAGAAAAAAATAACAATCAGCTAAAATTGGTGTCGGCCAAGAAAATGACAATCTGTGCACCGTGATGAAATCAGAATTATTGACACAAGTAGAGTCAATATTAGAAAATTCCTTTCCGAGGTCAGTTTGGCCCCTTCTTCCCCAAAACATCTTCTGGGGAAACAGCAAGATAATCCCACATCAAGGAAAGCTATCACACCACGGTGGCTTCATGAGTTCATCTGTTATGAACTCTGGGACCTTGGTTCTCAGGCAGATAAGGCTGCAGTAGAACTCATCCCCAGGCCGGAGGGTGGAAGGATGGAGGGAGAGCAGTGCCGCATCCTCAGTCCTGAGGACTCATTAGACCTGACTCCAGCAGAGACTAGAACTATTGCTCCTCCACATCAGGGGAAGCCAGTCAGGATTCTCAGGAGCTCCGCAGATTATGCCGCAAACATATCTCTAAAGACGTCGCTGGGAAGTTTCGATGGCATTAAAAAATATTCTGCAAAGGCGTGTCATGACTAAAAGAATTTATTTGCATCAAGCGTTTGATGAGTGGTGTCGACGTGATGTGCAGGATCTGGAACATTCTTCCCTTTGGACCCTGCTGGAGTTCAAAAATAAATGCTCCACTCAAAGAGCGACCTCTAGTGGTCACTGCAGACTGAACCCGCTCACACAGAATTGAAGTAAACCAGACACACTAGTTACTATGGCTGTTGTGGGTGGGCCGTCGAGCCAGAAGGACAGAAGAGTAAAGGAGAAAATGGGGGAAAAATGTACTTCCAGCACTGCGTTATATGCTTTAAATATGTTATTTTATTTATTTATTATTTATTTATTTTTCACCTTAAAAAAACCTACTTTATTTTGTTTATTTTGAGGAACAAAAAGTATTGTTAAATTCATTTCTTAAAAGATATAATGTTTAAAATAATAGTCCTTCATTACTCCCACATGGGGAAATTCCAAATTTAATTTCATTTTTATTTGCCAAAATCTGACTTGACATGGGCTGCATGTGGCTCCTGGGCCTGATACAGGCCGTGGAACTCATTTTGGGGCAGATCTTATACTTAAATGTGCATAAAAGAACACATTTTCAACTGAATTTCAGTGAACTATATTGAGTACGACATCACTACATTTAGTTATTCACACATCAGGTGCGGCATGGTTGATGATGGATGAATCAAGAGCCGTTTCTATTGCACATCTAGAACAGTTGCTTCCAGCATTGCTCGACTTCCTTTCATCCAACTGTCAGTTACGTTTTGAAACATGTTCGAGAACAGATGTCTTGACCAACCTCTGCCACAGGTTTGGTTTTTTAATACTTAGCAAGCAAGAACAAGTAGAGGGGTCCCTACTGCATCCTGCTCCACCAGGGCTCCTCGACAGCTTGGGGCCACTCATGGTTCACTTTGCTCACACTGGGTAATTCATGAAGCTGCATTGGTTTCACGCACAAATGAATTCAACATCGGTCACCAATCACTTCAGTGCGACCATAGCATCCCTCGATGGTCAGACTTGGATACAAGTCTGGACCCAAGTCCAACCATAAGTCATTTATAGAGGAGAAAAACAGCCCCAGTCTATGACACACAGATGCATGGGGTCCCCAGACTTGGGGTTTGACCTGGTGGGCAGGCCTTTAAGTTCTTCTGATACTTCAACAGGACAAAAAGAGTCATAGAACAATGTTGTTATTTGTGTTTTATTAAGTCACCACACTGACGGTAACACAACTGACCCACACCTTCTACATTTGGTTATGTAACACAGTCGTACATCAGCTCACAGAAGCTTTGTTTAAAAAGGAAGGAATCATTACGGGGAATGTTCGGCAACAATCACTAAAATTGTTCGTAGTGAAGAGATGATCAGATATATATAGCCATAAACAGATGCGGCCCATGATTAGAAAGAAACAGGAGCATTTAACAGAAAAGTGTCTTGATCACAGACTAGTTTAACACAGAACTCGGGGTTGGGTTGGTCTTGTGCGTATAGGTGTATCAGCGGGCGTCATCACTCGGAGCAGGTGCAGTCTTCACTTTCCTACAGTGAATCTTCATTTGACACAGCAGCAGGTTGTTTCTCTGGAGGACAAGAGATGAGCCACACTGTTCAGCAATTCAACTCACTTTGAATATAATATAAGGAGCACCTACTGATTTAATTTTAGTCTTGTACTAAAGAGGTCATATGAGAATACTCAAAAGGTTCAACGTCAATACTCCAAAACATCTCATTTGTTGTGGTTATGCACCAAATTGAGCCATTACAGATGAAATATTTCACCCGAGTTCAATAGAAAAACAGCTTCAGTGAGTTCAAAACCTACACATCAGCTTCACGTCTTCTCAGGCTTCACTTGGTTCCGTTGTACCTGACCGTCTTCCCGCACTTCTTCAGCGTCTCCAACAGCTCCTCCCCAGTCCGGTCGGACTCGATCCAAACCAGTTGGTTCGGAAGGTCGATCTCAAACTTCACATCTGAGTGAGAGAACTTTTCTCAGTTCCATGGGTGACAGAATCACACACACTCTCCTGCAAGTTCCTTCCAGATGGGGGCGCTCACAGTTGACTTGTCACTGCTGATTTTCCCTGGAGTCAATGTTTGTTCTCCACTTGGTATATTGACAGAGCCATTCATCCACTGAGGACCCTGATTCAGTGTTTGGGTTGTTTAACTAGCGAAAGCTCAACGACGCAGTTAGATTTATCAGGTGACCAGCGGACGTCCAGTCATCATGTGCTCACACTAATCTCCTTTCACTTTTTTGATGACCAGACGGACTATTGAGTTTAGAGAGAGAGCCCCAAAACTGACAGAGATACCTGCTGAGTAACTGGCAAAGGTTTGGAGGGGAGGAATGTTCCGTTATATTTAACAGCAGCAAACATTACACTGTGTGTTGTCCCCCTCCAACAGGGCCTCTTCAGGGCAAAGGTCACCACAGGTCATTTCCTAAGCCTGCAGTTTATGGTTGTTATTTTATTTTTTTCATTGCTGGTATTTTATCATCAACCTACACCTTCTTTGTGACATGCTTTTCAGTCAAATTCTCACTCAGTGTTTTCTCTTTATTTTGACTACTTTCTACATTGTAAATACTGAAGACTTCAAATATTTGAAGCAAGATATGTGAAACTCTTGATAAGCATGAAACTTTTCTAGCGCTGTCAATAGATTATTCATTTTAATCTCAATTAATCACACTAAAACTCGTGCTCAACAGCAAATTAATCCCACGTAATGTAACTGTTCTTACCATAACTTGTAAGTTATCACATGCTCTCAACACTAGTGTCCAATAATGCTTCCCTCAGAGGCACTGAAGAGGCTCAACAACATGCAGAACATTGGAAGCATTTTTAATGTGCTTCATGATGTAGATGAGTGAGCAGTGCAGTAAAAAAAGCAAAGGGTGAGTATTTTGAAGAATCTAAAGTGGTGCAGTACAATACAGTGGTACCTCGGTTCTCGACCACAATCCGTTCCAGGCGGCCGTTCGAGAAGCGAATTGTTCAAAATCTGAATCGGTTTTTCCCATTACAATGAATGGAAAAAGAACTAATGCGTTCCAAGCCTTAAAATAGTCTTTTGTAGGAGTGAATGTAGAGCGTCTGCTGCAGGTGCGCTGTTCCTCTATGTGTGTGGCCGCTGCATGTGGGAGGGGTTGCCGAGTGAGTGACGTCTCTCCAGAAGTGAAGAGGTGCCCGGTGCGTGTCCAGCTCTGAATGTGCGCTTCTGTGCAGTTTGGCTGTGACAGAGTCATAAACCAAGTAACGCTCTGTCCCAGACTCGCCTCATCCCTGTCCCAGCTAATAAAGCGCGTCGTGGGTGCGCATTATCTTGTTTCCGGCTTTTTTCGGGGGCGTTCGAGTTCTGGATTTTCATTCAAAATCCGAAGCAAAAAAATCTTGAAATTTTTGTTTATTACTCCGATTTGTTCGAATTCCGGGACATTCGAAAACCGAGGTACCACTGTATAAAGCAAGTTTTGCGTGATATCACACATTGTTTTTTACTGCATATACTACACATGCGAGTTTACTACACGATTCCATCATGTTCATTCATAGTTTTAATGCATTCAGTGAGGCTCTGCACCATAAACACTAATGGAATTATGAAGCTAAAGCCAAACTTTTGAATTGTACTACGTATTTTTGAGTGAAAATATCCCGGATGCAGCACGTCTGATCAGAGGAGACTGTTTTCTGATTGACTTTTGACATGGATAGTCCCATACTTTCACCGACCTCGTGACATTTCAGACCCTGAAACTTAAGTTGGAGTTTTGCCCCAAGGTCGACACCAGTTTTATACCCAGAGCCACGAGATCAGTTCGATAAGAAGACAGACTTCCACGAAGAACTCACCTCCCAGTTTGTTCAGGACTCTGGCGACGGCACCGGAGCATCCTTCACACGTCATCTCCACCGAAAATTCGTGTTTCTAAAATCAAAGTCTCTGTTAAACAATCAACTCCGATGCGTTTCCTTTATGCGCCACAACTCCCCGTCGTCACAATTGAGTCTGTCTGTTAAGCCAGAACACCGTTTGCTGGATTGAATACAGGAGGAAACACCGATAACCTGAACCATTTAAGCAGCAACACCAGGCGTTACCATCAAACACGCACACTACAACTACAGGCTAACAACTTGTGGAGAAGGTTGGCTAACCAAACTGCCTGCTAACAAACACAAAACATGCTCAAAGGACGGAATTGACAACTCACCGACATGTTTTAGAAGTGTTAGGACACTGACAAAGCTACGAGTGATTGACTTTCACCTCTCACTCAATTAAAAAATATGCTAAGTACGTAAAATCGAGACTCGCCGAACCGGTTAGCCTGCCGTGTGACGCTAGCCAGAATTGGAGAGCTTCCGGTTAGCGAAACAACACTATTTAAATATATTGTCATAACTTTAAATACGACTGTTGTTCAGTGGGGTTTATCATTATTCGCCCTCCAGTGCTATAATCAATCAGCAAAATTGTGTTTTTCGACATATATATATATGTATATATGGCCGAGGCAAAAAATAAACCGTCCTACATGGAGTATTTCCGTTTTATTTCAAAATAAAGGTATGCGGGAATGAAAGTAAAAGTAATAAATGCGCCAGGTTATGTTGATTAAAATATTTCAACATCAGCATAGTACATATTCTGATAACATCTTCTTCAGTATTCCATTGTATATTTTGATCATAACGCTATGTTTATATATAAGTACCTCTTATGTATTAGGTCAAAATGCTGCCTCATGCTATGAAGGAATTCGAAATAGGTTCAACACGATGACTTTAACTGCACTTAATATTGCTTAAATTCACGATCACTATCATCTGTAACTATGACAACAACATGACGGACTCCCTCAGTCACCAGAGTCATGTGACCTCACCGTCGTTCAGTGAGACACGAAGCCGAGCAGAGTCCTGCTCTGTGTTCGATCCCAGGCGGTGCAGTGTTTGGCCCGTACATTCCTCCGCACGATAACGGGATGAAAATACAGCGTCTGCGGTGATGAGAGTCTCTGCAAGGGCCACAAAAGACCGGAACTGACCAGCGCCGAGGTACGTCCCGAAACCCACCCGAACATCACCACGGCTAACACTTGCTAACGCGTTTCTGGTCTCACGCTGGACGCGAAAAGGCGTCACACAAGCAGGTCGTTAAACGCGTATTTATTTGTCTTTCCAGCCTGTGTATAATCCTCGACTGTTATTTTTAGCGCTTCCGAGCTATTTCAGTCGCTTGTGTCGCGCGAAAGCTAACAGCTAAAGAGCCTCTTTCATGATCTCTTCGGGTCGAAACGATCACTGCGACCGTTCGGGTTCACAGAAGTGTCAGAGCCACACACGGTACAAGCCTCTGGGAGTAAAGGTTGTTCCGAAAATAATGGGATTATGCGTTTTATCTCCTCCGAGTCGTCACATATATATATATATCTGTGCGCCATGAATGGATCGCAGTGGTCAAAGTCCAAGTGCAGGATGACAATTCGGAGCTCGAATCTGTGTTATCGCTTGTTAAATGGCTTTTTGACTGGCAATTCACGGTCGATTAGCAGATGAAGCTCCGACAGTGTCAACAGGAATTACATGGCAGCGAATATGGTGGAGACAATACAGTGGGAAAGTGCTCTTCACTTCGAGCCGTCAGATATGTTTTTGCTTGTGTACCATCAATGTGCACCTCCACTCTCATGTTAACGCGTTCAGTGATATCAACCTACAATGATCACTAGTCTGCTGAAGTTTACAAAACAAAGTCGTGCTCCAGATCAGAAGAAGGATTGGCAGGTATTAATATTGATCTCTATCATGATCATCATGTGGTGCGGAATCGTCCAGCAGTGAAGTTGATCAACAACATTATTATCCGCTTTTCCAGTCTAACCACTGCTAATAATGTTATTCCGGTTTATACTGTTTTGTTGACATTGAACATTTGCAACTGGTTATCATCTTAAACTTATGCTGTTGACATTTCCTATATGTGAACAAGCACAGACAAAGATACTTGGGAGACAAACCAAACCTCAGTTGCGGGTCACGTTGCACCGTGACTCTGACTCTGCTTCACACTGTGGTTAGAGACTTGCTGAGTGGCTCATAATTAAGTCGCCGGCCTCCCTATAGTTAAGAAGTTTGTCGACGTCCTGTGTGAAACTTGCTGAGTGGCTCATAGTTAAGAGACGTTGGCCTTTTCATGGTTAAGAAGTAAGATGTTCAGTCTGTCTTCATTTCTGCTGGCACAGTATATCTATGCAGAACTAGACCTTTGTTTCGTGGAAACTTGCAGCATATAAGGAACTGAAGCCACAGTTTACCACTCTGTAAAGCAAACATTTCAATCTAGGCCACCCTTTTCTATTTTAGCCATGAATACAAACAGACTTTTGTCAACGGCGGGTCATATGAGACCTATTTACCTTCAGGTTTTCCTGCTATGGAAACAGGAGCAAGCACCATGTTGGTCCTCCTGTAGAATTCCCCACTGTGGGACCAACAAAGGATATCCATTCTGATCTAATCTTATCTCCTAATTTCTCTGTGAAATTCATAAAAATTTATCCGGTTACGATCAACACTGCTGTCATTTACAAAGTCTCTTCATTTGAGGGCTGTGTTGTTTATTCTGTCCTGGAGTTCACTCATTGTGGCGCCAGTTTTTTTTTATGTTACTCTTTTAAAAGGCTGTAGCTTAAAAATGGTTGGATATTAAGGCATACTTCTTCAGTATGACCCAATGTTTGGGGTGGAGTAAAGTAATTCATCCATCTATCTGATTTGTTAGTTATGACTCACCATTGCGGTGGCCATAGTGCGTTACTCTTTATCAATGTTTTGTTTTGGATCCTCTGGTCACACCCTTCCTCATCTCTCAAGCAACACTGAGGATGGGTGGGCATCGTAACCGCTGCTCCTCCAGGAGTATTTCTCCTATGGCTTCTTTCACGTCTGCCGCTATTTGCATGTCTTCTTTACACTTCCAACAATCTCTGTTTGCCTCCCCCACCTAGTCCCCGGACCCGGTGAAACAAGTTCCTGTAAGCTCCAGTGTGGGCTGCTTATGAACTCTCAGGGCAATGGGACTCGCTGTCATTAAGCAGCTTCGCTTTCTATCTCACTAATGATTAAATATCTTCATCGGACTGCGCATGTTCCTCATCACAGTCAAGTCTGTCAAATGTGCTGTTTTTTTCCTGCTGCATCACCACTGCCTCTTCAGCTGGGAATTGGTTGTATACTACATTTACTACTAAACTTTTGATAGAAACAATCTCATACATGTTATAGGTGCAGCGATGCTGCTTGTCGAAGGACCTGATCCACTTGTTAGTCTAGTCCAGTCTGCCCCCCAGAATTTGTTTACATAAAAGGATCTGAATTGAGAAAGTTGTTGACAAAAAGTCTTTAGAAAGAAATGGGAAAAACACCCACCCCTAGAAAAGGTAACAAAAAACATCTGTCTTCTGTAGAAAATTCCAATAAAAGTTGCAGACTAATGATGAAATACAAAGAAAAACATAAAATGTCACCTGAAAAAGAAAGGGAAGGAACTCCACTGTGACAAAAACAAAATTGATTGTGAAAACATAAGGTTGCAGATTTTCCAAAACATTTTTTACAGACATGCCAAGTATTGTTTTCGCTACTTTGTCAGTGAATAAAAAAAACAAAGTGAAAGTTTTGTTATTTCTTGAGGGCACATTGGATCGTGAACCCTGTTCTAGTGCTTAGCTTGTGGCAAACAACAAGTGTCTCTCTTAATAAATATTCCTGCTCCTCCAGGAAACCATCAATGTTGGACTCTCCTACTGCTGAGCACTAGCCACAGCCACACTGGAAGGCGACTTTCGTAAGCACCCAAGATGATGAGTTCTAGTGACATCGACGTTCGAGGTGAAGGTGAGAAATACTTTGATTATCAACCAGGTCACAGACACGGAGGAGGATTGTTCTAATCCCACTATAGACACTGTGTCATCAGCTCTCGCTTCTGTTTGACAGGAGTCACATGGTGGTGACGCTTTAGCTTCTCATAAAATAAAGATGGATATTATATATGACAGATATTAGGAGTCAGACAAGGTTGTGTGAGTGCCTTGTTTCAGATAGTTGGCTCGATCTTTTCCAGTTACAGATCAGAAAATCAAGCGTGTGAAAATAGAAGTAGTTTGACTAAAGACATTTTCATACAGTGTTCTCTGAGTCATGCAAAACCACTTTTCTTCAGGATTTGCCTTATTTCGATTGGATTTCTTAAGGAAGCGCATGATCCAGTGTTGGCCACAACTAACCTTCCTCTGGGCACTCCACTCTCCTCCCACCCCACTCCAATTCAAAACTCAAATTTGCATAAAAACTGCTTTTCCACATCGGAGTCCAGAACAGGCTGATGACATCATCAGACACTCATGCACGGTTGATGACTTTTCAAATCTTTCCAGAAGTTCTCATTCACCTGTTTGTCAGTCCTACATCTAATACTTCACAATAATGTCTTGTGGTGCATTCCAGTGGTGCTGGGAACTGGAAAATCCCCAGTAATATGATAACACATTGTGCAGATTTGTGTGTTTCCTCTTCACCAGAGGGTTTTTTAGTTGCAACATATTTATCAAGCAGTTGCTGATATCCTGTCAAGGCACATGCAAGGATAGTTTTCGTGGACACCACCATCCTGTTTTCTGAACTGGTACACATTGAGCATAGTTCCCAGCTGCAAATTCCCAGGTCACTGGAATGCAACATTTATGTCAAAGCTTTTCAGGTGTTACTCAGTTCCAAAACTGTGACTAAATAGTTTTGCGTCAGCCCCCTGTACTCTACTTTTGGTGACTAAAATCTAGTCGGTCTTGACAAGAGAGTGATCAAAACTTCACAATGATGAATTACTGGCCTCATACATGAAAGAATAACTACTCCATTTGTGATAACAAATGTTCCATAATCTTAAGTGTGACCTGAATGACATAATACATGTGAAGATGCTGGTCATAGAGGCAGTGAAGTGGATGGAGGTCATTTGAGGGGAGTAAGAGGGAGCAGACTGAGTGGTGTGGTGTGCTGTGCCCCGAGCCAAAGTGCAGATCTCTAGGTGGGATCAAGTCCACGGCCTAAACCTGGTTTGTTTGTGTTCACGTCTCGGACTTTTGTAGCTAATGCGTGCTCAGGCTCTTTGTAAGGACACGTCCTAGAATAAAACCTAGTGAGCTGAACCTTCCTGCTAGCTGGCATATTGACCATACGCTATTACAGTATATGATCAAATGCTATATAGGTTTTCCATGTTAATCTTATTGGGCAGTAAAAAAACATGTTTGCTCAGTGCGTCATCTTGGTAAAAAAGGCTGGCTGCATCCAGGAGGTGTGTCATTTATCAGAGGTTTGGTTGAGGAGCTCATCAGGAGAAGCCAGGGACAGAAGCAGGTCAGTTTGGAATGCTCTGTAAAGTACTTTATCCTTTTAGCACGTGACTTACAGTTTGTTTTTACATTTCCCTTCAGTCCTCTTGGTTTTACAAATAGCGTCCTGATTCTCTGCCAGTATTTCAATCTTCTGTATAAACTTCCTTCAGGTGTTTCTGTCTGGAAGATTATTATTACATGGTTTTTGTGCGTTGTTTAATTGATTTGAGGAAGAATCTGACTGAAGTAACAACGTGCTTTATATTTCACACTGTGACGACATAACATCTCGAGATGCAAAGCTGGTTTACATGTCACCCCTGTGGTTACAGCAGCGGTTCCTCTTAGCTGGTTGAAAAGAGGTAGTGCCTGTTAAGGACCTATTTCTCAGTGTGGTGAATGTGTCTTGTTGAGACCTGTCCTACAAATTATGTCATCTTATTTGAGCTCCGTGTGCTTATGTTTTTAAGCTACCATGCTGCTTGAGTGGCCATTGTGTGTAAATAAGGTGCGTTTTTTTAAACCCATGAGCAGAACATCAAACATTGGTGTTGGACTGACTGCTACTAAAACAAGAAGCTCAGCTGTCTTCTCTGAGGGAAGTGGCAGATGTTGACAGTCACCTCACAGTTTTTGTGAGAGCAAATAAGATCCATATCAGCAAATTCAATCAGGGGACAAACTACAAAAGTTTCTCATGAACATCCTGCATCTGTTTATCTTCAGCCTTTTTGGTGAAAAGGTCAGCAGACAGGAAATGGCAAAAGTGAAACAACGGTCACGTGAAGTGACTGCTGTTCTCGTGATGGAAACCAAAGACAGACGCTTTTTGAATTCATCTCTCCTCACTTTTTCTCCTCAGGGTCCTTGTTCTCCGATCATAACCCTTCAGAGATGGATGCCTTGTGTCCATCGCCAGGTCCAGCCAGACCACAACGCGACTATGAGCGGTTAGGGGGGCGAACAGGGACCTCGTATGTATAACATTTATCCTTCTGTTGTTGTGGCTAGATTTCCTTTTTTTCCTCATCTCATGTTCAGTTGTTTTTAAACTTAGCCGAAAGACCTCATTGATGTGTTTTACAATGAGGCATCAAACGTCATCAAACACCCAATCCTATATATATATCTAATATGTAACCTGGTTGTGGACTCCAGTTTTTTTCAGACCCTGATCCACTTGCTAAAGGGAAACATCGGCACCGGGCTGCTGGGCCTCCCTCTGGCGGTGAAGAATGCAGGCCTGGTGGTAAGTGACGGGTGATCGAATCAGTCTGTTCTGCTGGAGTCCGATTAGATTAAACTGTTGTTCTGCTCATGTACCAACGTTGTCATCCTTATTTGTACTTCAGGGAAAGAACACTGGCTGTTGCTCCTATTCTGTTGCAGAAATGGAAGTGAATTGTCATTAATATTGTTCATCGTCTGTAAATAAACTTGATTTAATAAGTAATGATCCATTACCATTGGACTGAATGAATGACATATATAAGTTTGGATGCCAATAATTGTACATATGGACATATTTAAAAAATATAAATGTACTAAATGTAATTTACAGAAAAAAATGCTTTTTAATGATGAATGACATTCACATGTTCTGTATTTCCAGAAAATATAGCTACAATGAAAGCATATACGTTATATAAACTATAATAAACATAATAGTTAAACTATGAGTGGTTTGATTGGAGTTGAATTACTTTTGGCAGTGGAAGTTCATGTGTTGTTGTTATTGTTGTTGTAAGATTAAAAAGTTCTTTGACATGTATCTTTCCAGGTTGGACCAGTCAGTCTCTTCTGTATGGGCATCATCGCTGTCCACTGTATGCGGCTGCTGGTCGACTGCTCTCACCACCTGAGTGCAAAGTGAGTGTTGACGTCTGAACCGTGTCCCGTCTGAACACGTATGAACTATTATGTTCATATGTGAACATATGACATATGAACACAGCAAGGCTCCACCCTTAGCTACCTTGATCATGTAAGCTTATATAGAAGAGCTGTATCCATGAATATTGGATTGATGCACTTGGTTAAGTCTGCTGCTTGGTATGGAAGAATTAGCATTTGATCCATGAAAGAAGCCACAAATTCTGACCTGCTTTTGAGATTTGTTTGCTGCTTGTTTGGTGCCTTTTACATAACTGGTTTCCAGAGTAGTGTACTTTGACCTTTATGGATCTTCATAGAGGGTTATCGCTGCTGCTGACAGCCGATTTTTATCATGTCGTTGTGTCCGGGTCATGGACTCGTCTCATGTGGAGAGGATTTTGTGGACGGTTAGACACTCAGTGAATTGAAATGAGAGAAAGAGAACAGTTTTGCTTTGTCCTCTAAGAAACTTTCTTCTCTTAGAATACTGAGTTCATGTTTATGGATTATGTGTCAGTGAGTGAGAAAACAAGTCTCATTTAGAAGGTTGACCCGGACAAAAATGTAGTAAAGATTTTGTAATATGAAGTCATTTCATTGAATTATTGGCAAGTGGGAAAAAAACTGAGTATGAGTTTTTGACTTCTTTGTCCTCAATAAAGTGTGAGAGTAATAGCATTCGAGCTCAGGCGACCTGTATAACTGCTTCTCCTACCAATATGTAAATAGATTACCGCTGAATTTAAAACCTGAAACCTGTTTTTCATCTCCAGGATCAGCCGACCATCGCTGACCTATGGCGAGGCGGTCCAGTATGGGATGGAAAATGTATCGTGGCTGAGGCGGCACGCCCACTGGGGAAAGTAAGTGGGGTTTTTTTGGGTGATTTGTGGTGTAGCATCAATATGATGGATTGTGATTGGATAGAACTTAGCAGTGAATGATGCAGCATCAGAGCTGAAGGTCAATGGTCAAATCCGGCTTGAGGTGACTCAGGTTTGGAACAACTGTATCTGGAGTTTCTCTCCTTGCTGGTTTCCTATGTGCACCCCACCTTCCCCACTCAGGTTAATTGATGACTCTAGTGTGGGAATAAGTGGTCGCTTGTTCACGATGGACTGGGCAGGAGCGGTCCATGACCTAGGATGTCAGGAGTTAAAAAACGTAAATTCCGGACTTTAGAGCGCACTGGAGTATTTATATTACTGAATTTAAAAATGCACGAGGATCACTTCTAAACTAGTTTTGAAAAAAGGGTCCAGCATGGAAACTGACTCATGAAACAAACTGGGCAATGTTCCGAACTTGAATCATGAACTCATCTTTTATTTACTGTATTGCGCTCACATGGGCGAAAGCAGCACATTTTGAGCGCTTTAAGGTAAATAAATCATTGGTTTGAAGTGACCATGCTCAATATTTTGGCACCACGGCGCTCTTTAGCCTGTAAAAATCCATATATTAGCTGTGTTGCTGTATAAGACACAGGGTTAAGACTGCGATAAAAAAGTGATTTATTGCGGAAATACATTTGGGATTAAGGTCAGATTACATCATCATGAAGTTCATGGTAAATACGGATACTCTAATATCCAATTTAAATTCTCTCTTTGAAGCAAATGTGATTTTAATGACCTCCATGACTGTCTGGTCTTGTCTGGTCTGCTCAAGTAAGACAAGAGCAGACTGCAACTGTGGAGATAACCTGCACCAACCTGCCCTCTACTCAGGACAGGGTCAAGAAAAGGAGCCCTATTCTCCACCATGACTAAGAGTGCAGAGCACCAAGGCACCCTTCCAGCCTGGAAGTGTTTTCCATTGCAATCCCTTTGTTTCTGCTCTAATGGCTACCATTGTTGCTTTGTTGAAATTTTGTTTTATATTCTGTCTGTATAGCTCTTGATGCTGACTGAACTTTCTAATAGTTTTGCCGCTAAACATGTGAGTTGTTCTTTCTGTACCTGTGGCGGACCCTCTGTAACCCTGTGTGTTGTCTATTTTAGACGGACGGTAAATTTATTTCTCATCATCACCCAGCTGGGATTCTGCTGTGTTTACTTCGTCTTCCTCAGCGATAACATCAAGCAGGTAACCTCTTGTCTTCCGCAGAGCAAATGCTTGAGGATAACTCTCCTGCCTCAGACGATAAACCTCTGCCTGCTGTGCTTTTCCTAAGCTTTCGCTGGATCTGTCACTCATGAGAAAACAGTGTTAAGTGAGCACATAGGGAAGTATGTCTTGGCAGGTGTTCATAAGCTCGGTTTAGATAAACAGCCACGCTGCTCTGACACAGCTGGACCTGAGCAGATGTGAAATGACGGGTCCAAAGTTGAAGTTAGCTGAGTCATATTTAGACATAATCTCTGTGACTATTATTTGGGAGAAACGCTCACAATTGGACTGAAGATACTGGTATTATTTTCCTTCTTTGAATGAGAAGTTAACACAGTCAGATTTTAAAGGAGTCCTGCAGAGAGCAGCTTTCGACCTCCTCCTATACAACGTGATGTAGGAGGAGGAAAGTTGCATTCCTTGAACCTGATGATTGCACATTTTCTCCAAAAGCCTGGATCACTGCCAAATACTTGATACAATGAAGTTCTATTGCACTTCTTAAGAAACTTGAAATTAGTTTTGAATGCCACTCAAACGTCATCATCATTTCTTTCTGAGTGATACCACTGCACACGCTGTGTTTGTCATGAGTGAGTCCGACTGGAATATTTACTTTGATTTAAAAAAAATATATGCAAAGAAATTATTTAAAACGTGTTGGTCGAAAACCTAATAACTGTCTGAGTGAATATTAGCCAGTAGACCACTAGATGGTGCTGCCCGCCTGCTAAAAGTGTTTTTGTGCTTTTTTTTTTTTTTTTTTTTTTTACCTACTTCATCTAGTCGTTGAGTTTAAGAAGCAGAATGGATAAACTTGAAATTGGACACCAAAGGGCGTTTATTTGTTTTCTTAATGCTGTAATTCGCCAGGTGAGCTTGGGGACTGAGGATAATCTTATGATAAGGTGATGTGTCTGTGTTCCAGGTTGTAGAAAAAGCCAACTCCACCACCTTCAACTGCCACATTAACCACACAAACCAGACAGACATTTTGGTGCCGAGCTTCGACTCCAGAATCTACATGCTCTGCTTCCTGCCCGCCTTCATCCTCCTGGTCTTCACGCCCAACCTGAAGTACCTGGCCCCTCTGTCCCTGATAGCCAACCTGGTCATGACCGCCTCTCTCATCCTCATCTACTTCTACTCCCTCGGGGTAAACTTTCATATTTGGCTCACCCTTCTCTGATGTTAGGTTCAGCAGCAGGGACAGCGCTCTACCGTCCCCTGCTGGTGTATTAAAGGCTTTTATCCTGGTGACATCCACATTCACCCCAAAAAGACTTGCATTGATTTTGGCAACTAGTTTCAGTTTGGCCTTTGTGTTTAGCTGTCATTTTAGTTTACTACGCGTCTTAGCATTTTTTGTGTTGTTTTTGTCAAAGAAAATGTAATTTCAGTCTAGTAATGCACCTCTATTTATTTTGCTTCTAATCATGTTTTTTAAATGCACAAATCCGCTGTGGAGGAGAAATGAACTCTGCAAGACCGCTGACGAAATTCTGGAAACCCACTTCCCTATTCTCGAAGGTCTGAGAAAAATTTGGCAACACGGTTCACTGCTTTGTCGGCTGGTGACCTAACAGGAGCGGTTCAACACAAGTCAAAATGATTTAGACTTTCCGACCCATATGTCACGCGTTACTTCTTTATTTTATCATTTCTTTGTTGTCCACAGTGTCAAGTGTTAGGCGTCCCAACCATTATCATGGTGACACTTCAGTGCGAGGTGTGATCCAAAGTCCGCAAGCAGTGTTGAAGTATTCGGTGTTGGAGAGCCAAAATTGAATTGCAGTTTGCAATGAGTGTTCGCCTGAACAGTTTTTTTTTAAATGTTATTTAAATTATCATTATTTGAAAAACAAAGTGTGAAACATAAAAAAAATGTAGCAAATATTCCTCTAAACATTAACTTGCTTCGGCAAATGTATGCAAATATCTTTGCAGTATTTAAAAAGAAGTAGTAAAAATTGTAATCACATTGGAGGTTATGTATTCTGTATTATTCAGTGTTTGACTAAGCATTGACAATTGAATTGGCTTCTACCTCAAATTTTAAAGTCTGATATTTTGCCAAAATTTTCTTTGACGAAAGCAACACTGATAAAGCGTCAGACATCGATCCAACATGAACAGTAGATAAACATTCTAATTTTGACGCCACTTGAGCCTAAAAACCACAAAGCAAAATGGAACAGTTCTTAAACATGATAAGAGTATGATAGGTGTATTGCATAATATTATCCTTGTCGCAGTTAAAGCAATTATTCAGGAAGCCAGGCTATTATTTTGTGATGAATTACGGCGCTGTCATGAGAGATGTTAATTGAAAACGAATAGCGTCACAGGTGATGTTTACTGATAATGGTTTAATTATGTTAATCTAGTTCAGCTTTTATTAAAAACAAATCCAAGCTGAACTGTGATATTAACTTTTCTAATAACTGGCCTGGTCTTGGCTTGTAATTAAGTCGGCAAACTCTAACTTTAGTTTCTGTTGTAATCCGTCTCTGCTGCTGCACCGGTGCTGTTATGGATAGCGGGACAAGTGGTACTGACAGAGCCTGCAGATTACCTGCTTTTCTAGCAGCGGAGTATTTCATCACTGCGCTGCAGCCTCCTTCTCAAACACGCGAGCCGCTTTCCCTGCGAAGGAGCGTTCTCGCCGGCCAGCAAAGCAATTTCTTGCACCAGGAAACCGTGCAGGGAGTCGCAGCGAGCGTTGTAGTGAAAGCGCCTCTTCAGTGGCTGATGAATCACCCTTGGAAGTGCTACTAAGATGTGAAGAGAACTTGTTTCTGAGGAGGCTCTGCGACTGCATTGCTGATTTGACGCTTGAGATTTTACAATTCACTGTGCAACAATTTACAATGTGACATGTGCTGTTAAAGTGAATGGTGTTGCAGTGACCTAGACGATGGCAATCGAAGCACAGGCTGTTGAGTACCATCATCCTGTTCCTGGCTAACGCCCTTTTTTAGTGATGAAAAAGGATCACGGCCCGACACGCTTTATCTGATGAATGTATTGAGATTCATGACGGTGCCTTTTCTATTATTCTCCCTATTCTTGCGCTTCATAATGAAGGACCTGCTAATTAAAGTACGAGACAGTTTAGTGGCAAGGTCAGGCCATGAGCACAAAAGCACTCCTGCTCTTATTAATTCACTTCAGCGCCAGTGATATGAAACCTGATCTGTTGATGAGTTCACGGAGAAGTGAAGTCTCCTTTCTTTTCTTTCCCCAGCACATCCACTTCCCCATCGATCTGCCTGCAGTGGGAAGACTAAAAGACTACCCCCTCTTCTTCGGGACGGCCATCTTCGCTTTTGAAGGAATCGGCGTGGTAGGTGATCTGCACCTGACAGCGTGACTCATGAACTCTTCTCAGCTTTATAATGTGTGCTGTCAGTAGATGGAGTCTCCCTGGTCGTGTGAGTGATGCATTTGAAGCTACAGCGGCTTGTTTGATTCATTCAGGGCTCTGGAATGAATGGATTTATGAGGAACCGCTCCAAGAAGCACAGTGTGGTGCAGCTCTTGATCAAAACTCAATTTGGAGTACAGCCAAACCCGGCACATGCCCCTCTTCATGAACAATTAGGTTGAAGAGGATTTCAAACGAGTTTAACAGTCAGCCTTTGTCAAGCTCTGTTCAACGTCAACCGGGATTGGAGAAATCACTAACATGTGTTAACCAGAGAATGCAGAGTTCATTTAAATAACATAAATTGTTCACTGTATTGATTCAAATGAATAGCAACAGCTCTGATATTCGAACATAAATCCACTATCCATCTGGCTGACGAAACTAAATTTGAGTCCGCTCTCAGTCTAAAGAAAAAACACAGCATGAAAAATAAAATCCCCTCCGAGAGGCAAATATAAGTGATCACATAAAATGAAATAAATGAAAACCACAAAACTGTAAAGTGGTTTGGTGTCAGTAGCATGTCAGGTTGCTGGCATTTTGGCGTTGCCCGTGTGGAGGAAGTAACAAGTCTCCAACCATCACATGGCAATAAAATGCCTGCATCTTCATTGGTCTGATGTGATGCAGTAGAAATCCATGTTATGGTGATAGCAGCTATGATAGGGTGACTGTGACTGCTGAGCATCCTGGGGAGTCACAGTAACTGCCGTTGAGAGTCATTGCGCCTCATATGCTACTTGTGTAGCATTGTGTGAACACAATGGATAAACTGGTCTGAAGTTAAGGAAAAAGCCACATCTGGCTGGCGAGCCATAGGTTCCCGACCCCTGGAATAAGAGAAGACTTTTTAAATTATAGTTTAGTTAAGAAAGGAAAACTCTCATTTGCAGTCAGATTCACTTAGTTGTTAATGTGTGTTCATGTGTCAAAGAGTAACACACACATCATCAAATCAATCCAAAATGTGGTCCGGTTCGGTTCTTCAGTTGTAGAAGACAATGGCGTTGAGTTAAAATTCAGAGTAGTTGCTTATTGAAGTCAAACCAGCAGAATAAGAAGGCTGGCTAATATACTCAGTCCAAAACGGCAGTCTTAATATGTTGTTCTTTTTCAAGATGCTGAACTCTCACCTTAATCTCTCAGCTATGAATTAACTTCCGCGCTGATTAAACAAAAATAAGCAATTCTACATGACACAGCAAAATAATCTAGTGTTTTTGGTTTGTGTTGATGAGAGTTTGTATCATTTTTATGCGCCTTAATATCCAGTTTAATCTGTTTAAGGCACCCTTATTTGCGCTGGTGCGCCATTTAGCATTTTAACAGTCACTAAACAGCAGAAACCAATGAGAAATCTTTAATTTACTGCAAAGTAAGTCATAATGTTGCTCAGAAAAACTACACATTGTTGTTGTCAGCTTCATTATAACATCTTTTCATTATCGCTTTCTTTGCTCTACCAGAAGGGAATTGCTTTCTTTTCAAGCACAAATTGTTTGACCCCGCTGCTGCCGTATTTTGAAGTTGCGTCTCTGTGACGCACACACACTGCACATCCTCTCCCGACGCTTGCATTCACAGAAGTGCTCGCTGTACTGGGTAAAACGAGTCAGCGAGTCTCTGCTCCATAAAAGGTCATCAGAAATTTAGCGCTCATTATTACATCCATAAGCACAAATCAAGCCTGACAGCCTGATAGAAAATGACATTTTGAAAGGGAGGTAACCGGAGCATTTGCTACAGCTGCTTCTTTGGGCGCTGTAGTCTTTTGATGTTGCACAAATGTCAAACGAGAGGGAGGATTATAAGGTTCTTGTCTTCGCCCTGACTCTTCTCACAGGTTCTTCCGCTGGAAAACAAGATGCAGAAGCCGCAAAGCTTTTCCACCGTCCTGTATGTGGGCATGGGCATCGTCACGTTCCTGTACATCAGCCTCGGCACTATTGGATACATGTGTTTCGGGGCAAACATCGGCGGCAGCATCACGCTAAACCTTCCAAACTGCTGGTACGACTTTCGACCTTGCTTTACAAGTTTAATTAGTTCTGGACAGACACTAATGCCCGTGACCCAAAACACCTCACCCCATCCAAAAATACACATCAGCCATTTGTCAAAGATTTATGACAGATCTTTCTCTAATCCCCACGCTAGGAGCACAAACTTTACATTCCAACATTAGTACCCCATCGAGTCAGCATGTATAATTCATGGGAGGTCGAAGCGCTTCTACCGTTTCGGGCTGTTTATCGCTTGGTTTTCATCTTGTGTCTCCCGTTTCTCTCCTCCCAGGACCTACCAGGCTGTGATGCTTCTCTACTGCTTTGGTATTTTCATCACATTCGCCCTGCAGTTCTACGTTCCCGCCGAGATCCTCATCCCGCCGGTGGTGGCCCGCGTGTCGGGGAGGTGGCAGACTGCGGTGGACCTGTCGCTGCGCACCTTGCTGGTCATATTTACATGTAAGTCAGAGACAGCGGCACTGCAATCATGGTTGAAGCTAACAATGCTGACGTTTGATCCAAATGAAAACAATGAGGAGGAAGTCACAGACCCAGTGCTTGAAAGACACTTACGTTTTCTTGAAGTTAGTCTATTAGATCGACTGCCACAGTCTGCGTGTCTGTTTCAGTCGCGTGTTGTAAGGCACAGGTGAACCTCGTGGTTACTGCTTGGTTGGACTGTGGCCCCCAGCGGCCCGTGAGAGGTCTATCCCCATCCCTCATCCCCCCATCCTCTTCCACCTTGTCTACCTTTAGGACTGAGATGAGCTCAGGAGACGCCTGAGCAGGAAGTGGTAGCTTGGAAAGGCGTTGAGTAAAACGTGTGACTGCCTGAGTCATCCAGTGAATCCTGATGCTTCTCAAAGAACTCCTGTAAGTTCTAGTGCAATGTGGATCCTCACTAACATTTTGGGACAAGGTTACCCATGTGAGATCCTCAAGAAGCAGAAGCCCTCTTTCGTCCTTGCCCTTTGACATGACTAAGGAAACCTCCTTTATGGGCCGCTGACTGGTGCTCCAGGCTCAGGTTTGAAGGACAAGCTTTGCTCTCACACTGACTTGAGATTCACAAACAGTCGTAGTGTTTTCTGTGAGAATGAGTCATCACACACCAACTCTCTTTCTCCCCTGGTGTCATGTGTAACCGTCTCCATCCCTCAGGGGCTGTGGTCTGACTGGCCTCACGTGAAGGAGAAGCTTGCTTGATAAACAGGCACGACTCCTGTCAGCTCTCACACTCACGTCCTAGTAATGGCTTTGCTATTTATAGCCACAACAGCCCTCCGAAAGTGGATGCCCTGCGACTGCTAGGTCGTCGGTTTGATCTCAACTGCAGATGCAGGTGTGTCCCTGAGTTAGGCTCTTAAACCCTGATTAGCCGTTGATGGTTCAGCTGCTCCTGCTTGTGCAAAGCATTGGGTGCTGAGGAAGCATGGAGAAGAGCCATTACTAATTGTTTTCACTTCCCTTTCGAACCCACCGGTCCTTCGCCACATCAACACCACAGACTAGGTGTTTCAGTGTCACAGAAGCCCTACGTTGTTCAAGAAAATGTTGTTGTGAACTTGAATTTACATCAGTTTTTAAACATGTTTCTTAAACACTTGGCAGTATTTACATTTTCTCAATAAGTCTGTATCATCTGGACCTACTTATTTCCTCTGTGATTTGGGCTCCACAGACTCTGTGCAGGGCGCCCACTTTTGCTCATTTATTTTAGTCATCTCCTTTTAATATTTCTGTGTTCTATAAAAAGCCTATTTTTAATTTTGTGTTTCAAACGCACAGCTGATTCATTCAGTTATCACATAGCATATTGTGTGCAGGCACTAGAGTTCTCTTGCGAGCAGTCACTCTTTTGAACGAGAGCTGTGTCTCTTTCATCCGGGAGTGCTTCCTACTGCTCTAATAAAGTGCGTCTCATCTTTAGGTGTAATGTATCGATAGAGTCCATATTCTAGTGAGACTTCTTTATTTCCTCGCTCTTTTAAGTTTCCACGTCGGCCTGGTTAATATTTCATTTGGAGGAAGCATACATTTTTCAGAATCGAGAACTTTTAAATATTTTATTTACATTCAAATCTTCCTCTCTCAGATTTGAAATAGAGTGAAAAGTTGGACTATAAGAAACTTGGAGTCCTTCTTAGGTCAGGCGCTGCGTTCCTCAGAACTCTGCCAGGGAGAGGGTTAACAGAGATTTGTCTCTCGAACAAAAGTATTAAGGTTCTACGCAGGCGTTATCCTCGGAGCAGCTTTGACCTTAGCTTTTGTGATGTGAAGAAGAGTGAGACTACTGTACAGTATATTGGTATGTGTAGGAAGGATATAAGCTTCTCAAGATATTGCTAGAGTTTCCTCAGGATCCACTGCGGGCAGTTTTAAAGGACATTCTGGATCCCCTTATTTCTAATATGTTTTCATGAACTCCACTGTGGCACAGGGCGGGCAGGCAGGTCATACTGGAAACCTGTGACAAGAGACAGCCTGTTGTTGTTGCATAGGGAGACCGTCTTGGGTTTCCGTCTGCTCTTTACAAACTTTTCTTTTGTGGCCACTTTGACATTTAGAAGGAGATTAAGGCTGCCGTCCTGCCTACGCAATTCCTCCAGGAAGAACCCTGCATGCATTTTAAGGCGATGTTCGCGGAAAATCTTTGTGATCCAAGCGGGAATCCTCCGGTGCTGACGTCATAGATGAGGATTACCCTGTCTTTTTCACTCTGTCGCACTCTGCACAAGATACTTGCACTATCCTGCATGCTGATCAAAAAGCTACAGTAGACACAAATAATAAAGCCATCTAAACTTAGGAGTTCCTAGCCTCAGAACAATGTATTTGTAAAATGAGTTTAAAGGTTAGTATTAGATAGTCCTACTGACTGATCCAAACCTGACTGTACAGAGGTTCAGAAGGGTCACTTTTCAGTTAGTTTAAAAGGTCTCAGATTGATTTTGCAAACCTTAAGGAGTCACAATTTGACCTCCTGAGACCCTGCGAGGGGGACCATAATAATAATAATAATAATAATAATTAGAATGATGAAGACCTGACCTCTGTACCTCGACTGATGGTTGGATGGATGGAATAAATTATTGAATGTCAAGTAAAGTAATTAAGACATGGATGAGTATGTCGTTGGATAGACCTCTTTAATGGAGGAATAATATTGCAGGTTGGGTGGTGGGTGTCAAAAGTTGCTCAGTAACCATGAGTTTGAGAAAGTTGGTGAGGATGATGTGGGGTGAAAATGTTCAGCTGTGATGGATGAATGTAGATTGATGTACTTGGTGGCAATATAGATTTACAATGGTGCTCTGATGGGGTTGACGCCACTGGAGGAGCACGCAGGTGGTCTGTGCGGAGAGATGTAACGCATTTATTCAGAGCTGCTGAACAAGACCTCGGAAAATAAATGGCTTTGTCAAAAACAAGGCTGTTGAGAGGTGATTAAGTCTGCGGGTAGAAAATCAATGTAGCAGCAACAAGTACAACAAAAGCTTTCACAGTTGTGATTTTAGTGAGGTGGCGCATGTGACATGCTGGGAATATACAGATCTGATATGTTAATGTGTAAGACCTCGGAAGTCTTCATCTGTGGTGTCATCTAACTTGAGGAAGTATTTGCCAGGACACTGCAGTTTGTTGCCGTCACTTCTCATATCATATAGAGTGAGATGAACCTGCCCTTGTTGGTGCAACCCATGGAATGAGAACACGGCCATGTGTGAGGTGTTTTCATTCCACCCACACGCTTCTCCTTTCTGAACCCTTCTCCAACATGTCCTCCACTTCAACCTGTCTTCGTCATCCTCTGATCCACTTCTATCTTCTTGTCATCCGTGGACATTGTTGGTTGCTGTCTGCGTCTTAATCTCCAACCTTCTTACTCCAACTCTCTCTCTCTCTCTCTCTCCTCTCCACGTGTCCAAAATCATGGGCCCTTCCTCACCTTGTTCCTCTGATGGAGTCACTGCCACTGTCAACCACAGTACTTATTGGTGAACAATTTACAGCGAACTGATCTTTCTTTTGAATGTGTTTTTGTAACCGAAGTTTCTTCAGCTACATAACAGTTAAGCTGTTCCTTCCTTGGCTCGTCGTCTGCTGGTGTAATTGGTAGCATTGTGGACTCCAATTCTATTAAGCTAATCCTGGTTTGAGTTTCTGTCATAACTCATACAATTTCACAAAACCATTTATGATATTTATTTTCTTATTATTCCTTGGACTGTCTCGAACACCATCACGCTCTATCGCTCTTAACAACCACATAACTTCACTTCATCGAAAATGCATGAAAAAGTTTGCCGGAGCATCAAATCGGAACTATTGGTCAAGCCATGCAGAGAATTTTGATTAACCCTGCCTTGAATGCATTTAACGTGTCTTGGCTGAAAGTCCTACTTTCATGAATGATGTAGTGACACATTATTACAGCGGCCGGAAATTCTCGGAGGTGATAGCCTTCATTATTGTGCAGAAGAATGTGAATACATTTTTGCTTTTGCTTGAATGTTCTTAGATTCATGAATTTCAATGAACTGTTAAAACACCATCCATTCATTTTGTCCAACACCAAGGCTTTCTCAGGTCACCTGACCAACCTGCGTCCAGAGCCTCCTCATAGTCGAGTCCTCAAGACTTTTGTCTGCACTCTTGTCCTATCAAGACGCCCCAAAGTTTGTGACCACCAAGTAGAAATGGGAATATCTTTTAGCACAGCTCTTTTGTTCACAGCGAGTGACAGATGACGAGAGTCGACGTGTATTTATACAAAAATTACTAACTTATTTTATATAAACAAAGAACAGAGAACCAGGGGTCTCAAGGGCAATTCTTACTTGGCTGACCATGATTGAATGAAAGACTCAGCCAGTTTCATTTCCTTGGCCAGACTGTTCCAAAGTTTAGGCGCTCTGACTGAAAATTCTAGGCCCCCCCTTTGACTTGAAATTTTAAAAAATGATGTATTAGCAAACAGTGGAAACAAGCATTACCATTACTGTGGCTATGGCTCCAGCCATGTTGCTCACAAGCATGAGCGCTATTGCCTTTTGCCAACCTCAAATAGAGCTGAATACATGTAAAGCCTTGCCAGTACATCATGTTATCATGATGTCACTTGACTTATTAATTCAGTGTTTTATGGTGGCTATCAAGGCTGCGGTTAACTTCACGTCAGCAACTAAGGTGCTGTAAAGTGAAGATAAGGGCAGTGCAGGTTCTGGTTCCTGAGCACCACAGAGCGTTTTAACTTGTGGTTTTACTGGGCAGAGTCATGCCAGAGAGATCACGTACCAAGCTCGAATGGCTCTCATCTGCATATGAGCTAGAAGACGTTGCCATTTCCATTCTGGGATGCACAGCCAAGACCAGTCAACTTGAGCTGATAGATGGCTGTGTTCAGAAACACCCGAACCAAGAAAAGTCCAGCCTCGGTTAATTGCAATTCTCTCCTCGCTGCACTTCACACCGAGTGAAACCTCAAGTCGCGGCGGGGTTATTGAGTTACAGAAGCACAGTTCCTGGTCGCCCCAGGATCTTCATCTCCTTTATTAGCTGTGATTGGAGCCTATGGAGAATTATGCAGATGATATTGGCCGTGCTGCACAGGTTCCCACACATGCATGTTGATAAGCTAATAAAAGGGAATAAATGCATACATGTGCATGCGCCATTTCACGTCTGCGGGTCATTTGCAAGGCAGCCCATGGTTTCATTAGCGGAGCGCGTGCTGAACATGGCAGCGTGACAAGAAAGGAGTCACTTCCAGTGGGATGCACTTTTCTACGGGCATATCTGCACATGGGTGTAGAATCAGAATACAAGATGAAACAAAGGCACTTCATTGTCTTCTGCATATATATGGTTTAAGAAAAAAACACCACTGGGATTTGGTTCGTTGCTATTCGACTGTGGTTGCGCGCTCAGAAGGAAGAAGTGTCTGCCTTCGTTTCGCTTCTGCCGCCTCGCATGAAGTTTGGTTCTCTTGCGTAATGTGGCCGGCTTATTCGAGCGTGAAGAGAACAGCACTCTATGTTTGAAAACAAACCATAAATGACAAAAAAAAAAGATACAAGCGTCGCTCCATGGATTGTTTCTGATCTTATGGATGGCTGGGTAAAATAAAAACAAAACAGTAGCAGCATTGCAAATGGCCCGGGAGTTGGACATACTTTTGCCTCATGATGCTGCTGGCTTGCAACTTTATTGGGGATGTTCTGGGAAGAACATTTGACAGAGGATATCACTGGATATGGAAGTGACAGAGGAAGAGGTGTGTAGGAGAACATGGAGGAGGCTGACTTGCTGTGGTGTAGATCTTTGTTCTGGGGGTGACAAGAGGCTGTGGTTATCCAAGGTCACAGATCCATGCTTCTTTAAATGAAAGGTCTGTGTGGTAAATATCACCTTGATAACATCCCTTCACCTTCACCCACTTGACAAGTGCTGTCACTCATTTAAAATAACAATTTCCTTTGAGCCGGTAGGGAACACAGAGTGCACAAGTGCATCTTGCTTTTATGTACACCGTAATTATATGTTTGCAATTGCAAGTGGGTTCTGTAGACATCAGACTTGATCAAAGGCTTCAAACTACTCACAGTGTCCACCGACAGTGTGAGTCTCTGGATGTATTTCACGAGATAACTTCAGATTACTGATCCAATAGATAATCTTGATGTTGTTTTGCACCCATCTATTTACTTCTTATTAACAGAGGTGGCAGCATCTTAAGTTCAGATGCCCAGTCTTCCCTCCCAGGAACCTCCTCCAGCTCTTCTGAGGAATACTGAAGTGTTCCCTGGGCAACTGAGAAAAGATCTCTCCAGCCTGTCTTGGTCTGCCCTGAGGCCTCTTCCCACTTGCCTGGAGGCACATCCTGAATAGATGCCGAGCCTCAGCTGGTACGGAGGGAGGGCAGCGCTGCCTCTCCTGGATGACCATGCTCCACACCACTCCAAGTTACCCCCTTGTTTACAGTTCAGTTAAGAATTTTTATGGACAAAGGTTCTTTATGCTGATGTTTGTTCTCTCACACTAAGACCTTTAATGTTTACTAGAGCCATGCGTAACAAATGAAGGAGCCTGGATGAACATCAGCTTCTCAGAGTTTGAGACTATGGTCCTAGGTTGGAGATGAGGGCCTTTCCCAAAATAACTAGGGGTGTTGTTCACGAGTGAGGGAAGGATTGAACGTCATCTTCTGTGATGTGATTATGGCGAAGAAAGAGCAGAGCCAAAGGTAAAAAAATCCTTATATATCTCAGTCAATTCCTCTAGACCTTATATCCAAGTTGGATACTGGAATTATAACCTACAGCTGTAGAATACTTGAGATCATTTTTGTCAGATCTATACATGAAACTACTTACAAGTAAAACATCCACTTTTCTGTTTTAACACTTGTGCTGAGCGGCAGCACGCTGCGGCTCATCCCAGAAACCGTCTGGGGAATCTTTGTGTTTTCTTTCATCATTCTTCTCCACACATCGTGTAAATTTGCAAACAAAACAAGTTATTCGACGACACGTTCAGAAGCCGTAGCAGCCTTCCAAACATGATTTGAGCGTCACTGTTTTGTTCCTGCTTGTACAGCAGCTAAATTACCGACTTTAGCCATCTCATTTTTTGCTTTTCTGCTTTGAGAGTGCTTTGTTGTCTGAGTCACTTTGCCGGAGGCTCTTCTGAGCAGCGAGCGTTTGTTGTTAAGCTGTTGATGGAAACTGGAGAGGACGTGAAGATGATGCGTGGGTCTCCTCCTGGCTTTATTTCATTATTTTACTTCTCCTCCACAGTGCAAAGGTGGGGTGGGGGGAAGTGAGCCGTACATTGTTTTGCTGAACTGCTGTCATGTTTTTACCCTTTCAGAAACGTGAGGGTTGCACACCTTCACCTCTCGGGCCTTGAGGATTAGATGTTGTTTTGCTTCGTGCTTGTACGGAGCAGATGACTCCCTGGCTGCAACGGTTGATGAACATGTTTCATTAGTGTCCAAACATGTTTCCAAAGTGTTGTGGGTGCGTGGTCAACTTTAAAGACCATTCCTTGTGTTCTTAGTCTGTCTAAGATTAGGGACAGTTCAGACACTGCCCTCCACTCCGCCTTCAACTCCTTTTCTGGCCGCCTCTTGCTACACTTGTCTGAGCGGGATATAGATCTTCCTCAATCTTTCAGGGGGACTCTATATGTTTGCATCTGGATTGGATTGAACTCCTTCCTGTGTATTCCTATGGTAGAAATTGTTTAGGTTCCCAGCGTCGGTTCTGCACATTTCTATTGACATTTCTTTTCACTTTAATAACAATATTTTAATAAAATATTTTTGCCAGTTGAAGAGGATAACTTTCTATTAAGAATATTCATCTCTTTTATATCGATGTAATTCAATCAGAAGTCTCTTTTTCAAGGAGAAGCGTTTACAAAACAAGTATAACTTTTGACACAAGAAGCAGCAATTCATAGAGATATCTCAAAACAGTTTAAAAGAATGGCCTGCTAACTTCATTAATAACATGACTTCATTAATATGTGAATATCTGCAAATGTTTTTGAAAGGTTTTGTTGGATTGCTTTTTCTCTGACAAATGAGCTCACTCGACCACACTGTAAAAGAAAATCTTTCAAACAAATCACTCAGTTCGTGAGCTGTGTTGGGTTCTGTTCAACTCCTCCTGTTGCTTTCATACTCACTTTTTTTTCATTGCTTTGGAGGGCATCTGTTCACCAGAATTTACCTTCATCATCAAGTCATTCACACCAGCGTTGACTGCTTCCCAGTCGATACTGAAGCTCTTTATTCTCCTTTTTTTCCGACGCAACTGTGAAGTCACGTGGCTGCCCTGCCAATGTCACAGGAAGGGTCACGTCTGTGGAGACGAACCCTCTGAACTTTAAATAGCAAAAAGACTTGGCCAAAAGTTCACCAGCTTGGCAGCGTCTTGTTCAGTCAGGTTTATGCTTCAAACCCCAGAGTTTCAAGGGAACCAGCTCAGAGCGAACAGTTGGTGCACAAACCATCAAGGTGTTAATCTTCGTCCTTCTGAGCGCTCATCCGAAAATGGACGGATTTACTCCCTGTTTAGGGATAATATGTGCCGGCAACCGAACTTGTACCAAAAGCTGTTGGAGTCATGGAAAGTTGGAAATTGCAAATGTTATGAGAAGCAAGGAATACTGAGGTAGATTAGTACTTCATCACAAATTTAACGACACAAATTTGGAACACAAGTTAAAGCCAAAAACAATAAATATGTGGAGAAGTTCTTACTCCTTAATGCCTGAGCTGCTTTGGTTCGCTACAGCTGCAGCTTCGTCTGTGCTAATGTGTCTCCAGACTCTGCGGTAGTGAGCTTTTGAGATGAGGACAGGAATCAAGATTCAGGACAACTTAAGACAGTTGGGTTGAGAGTGTTCTCGGTATTACGAATGGATCAGTCCAAGATTTTAGACACAAAGTGTCCTTTATTTGTCGCAACAAAACAACAAAAAGTAAGTTAATATTGTGCTCGCATGTCAGTGCGTTCCTGTGTTTGGATGAGCAGGTGAGTCTGACTGTAGAGGCTCGGTTTTCTGTGAACTATGCTATAGGTTGAAGTTAAGCACTTCAATCTTTTGGGAGGGATTACGGCACCACCACAACAGCCTTCAGTGTGTACAGAGTACTGTTGTGTTTTGCCAAAACTGTCCTATTGTGTGTCAGTTCTGGAGCTGCAGGACAGACTTGTTTTATTTCGTATCGAGGTCTCTCTCAACGAACAAAGCTGTTTAGACGAAAGCGCTGCATGTTCACCTGCTACATTCAGTCAAGTGGAAAAAGCCACTCCATGTAACAAATCAATCAAAAATGTAAGGGTTGGACCTACCATCAAAAGGTCCTCCTTCGAGTTTTCTAAAAAAAAAAAAAAAAAAATCAAAGCCTTTTCTTATCCAGTGAAGATTGCGAGCAACTTTGTCCTTTCACCTCTGTGGCTTCATCTCCACCACATTGAAATGTTACATTTCCAGCGAACGACTTGGCAGCCCAGACAGCTTTCTTGATGACATTTTGTTGTTGTACAGAACAACACAATAGAAGACTTGGCAGCTCATTATTCCCCACAATCAATGGCAGATTTGTGTTTGGCAACATTGTACCGCCAACCTTTCAGCTGTGAGTGATATTTGCCCCAGACTCTTGTGACTGCATGTGCCCTTTCTCCCCTCTCTCGCCGTCCATCATGCGTGACAAACACACAACTGAGTCGTGCGTCCCGTCTTTATCTGTCCGTGGGTCATCTTAGCCATGGAACGGCCAGTTTCATCAAATCTAATTGAAGGTCAATGGTCTGCTGGGAGATAATTCCCCGACGACAGCAGCAGTTTTGCATACGTTAACCTTGCCTAGATTTTCTGTCCCTCCATGTGAAGTGAAAATTTACATTTAATCCCTACTTCGTCCTCATGATCCGCCACCAGCGTTTTTTCCTCCACCTTATCCAGAAATGATGAGCACTCGTATTGGGTCCTGCTTTCCATTTTATCCGGCGTGTACGTCAATTATTTCAAATTCATACTTTCAGGAAAAATTTGTATGGATTTATTCATGAAACACAACTCTAAACAAGCACCACACATCCTTGTTTATCATACAGTTCCCTTCAACCGTACAATTTTCTGCAATCATTTTCTGCAATTTCCGGCGTGGCACCATAAGGTAAACAGTGTTCCGCATTCATTGTCAATTCACCGCCGCGGCTTAATGGGCTTTTTCTTCTCACGTTCACGTAACACATCACACTCTCACTTTCTGCCACTTAATTACGTTGCTCATTGATAGAACCGCAGCACCTTCGACGACTCGGTCCGTGTTATTTTAGATCAACACTTGGAAGTGTTTTTTTTTCTGTGACTCTCTCTGACCTTTTGGATCACCGGTGTCACTAAGTGCTTTTCGTGGCATTTAATCTGAGGCTTCTGATTCATTGTGGGTTCCTTCAATTGACTGAATAGTGGTTTTGTTGCTCATTAACTGACAATATTTTTAATGCCATCTGTCGCCTTTTAAACCTTTAAATGAGGTGTGAGTACATTCTCTCCTACATTTGTCTCCAGTTTTACCTTTCTAAAACATTTTGTTGTGTTTCGGATGAGGTTTTGATGGCTTACAAAGCGTGTCAGTTGTCGTCAGATGGTGGGTTGCAGCCCAAAGGTGGGTCTGGAATGCACTGTCTTTTCAGGTGGAAATAAAATCTGCTTTTATTTTGGACTCACGTGCTGTGAAACATAGGCCACCTCTGGCATTTAAGTTGATTTTGCAACTTACTCTGCTGTAGCTCTTCTGGTTGAGTGGTCCAGTGGGTTCGCGGTTTAAATCCCAGTTGCTGTCATGATATCCTTGGGCAAGGCATCTAACCCACTTTGCCTCCTGTGAGCGTGTATGAATCATGGTGGTCGTAGGGGTTGTTCGCCACACACTGGCACCCACGCTTCCGTCAGTCTGCCTCAGGGCAGCTGTTGCTACAAATGTAGCTCACCACCACTGGTGCGACTGTGGTTTCAATGGTTCATGGTTTCTGTAAATTGCTCCGAGTGTCTTGACAAAGTGCTGTATAAATCTAAACCATTATTAATATTATTGCCTTGAAGCCATTGTTTTTTTGTGTCAGATAGATCTGGAGGATATGGTACCTGTGCCTCATGGTCCTTTAAAATCCAGCTGCAAACTACATTAAATGGAGCTCAAAGATGAAGTTGACTTCAATACAGTTATATGTACTGCATAGTTTGGTCCTTATGCTGAGTTTCAACCACCTTTTCTGTCGATCTTGACAGGCTCAGTGTTGTCAATGGTCCATGCTCATGTCTCCAAGTATGTATTTCATCGGTTTTGGTTGGTAATTAACTCTCATATTGTATTATATGTGAAGGTCAAACACCACATACCTTTATTTATGATGCATTTCAATACTGTTTTGGATCAATACTTGTCACTAAGGGGTGACTGTGGGTCCCATTTCCAGACTTGTTGGGAACCACTGTTGTTGAAAGCCATTAAACTAAAGTTAAAAACAACTGGTCCTCCAGTGTTCTCAACTGTAAAACAACAATCTCTGTAGCATTTACATTGACAGTTCCACAGTTCACATCATGTCTATAATGTTTATTTATTTATTAGGCGGTATATCGTCGCTGTCAAAGAAAACAGGAACATAAAAAGTAGTAACGTATGTGAAGCACAAATGAAGGAGAATGTGAATGAGGTGGTTTCTATCTCTTCTGAGCAGGATGCAGGCTGTCAGCGTGTCAAGTGAATATCTGAGGCTCAAACACGAGTACATCATCCTCGTAGCAGCCTACACGTGTAGGTGCAGTGAAAAGCGGGCTCTCTCTCTCTCTCATGTATGACATGCATACTAGTTGACTCACCTGGCCGATTGGACCGAGCGTTCTGACCCGGAATTAACCTGTACATTACCAAACATATGTAATCCTGCCGCTCCTGGCGAGCTATACTGATGAGGAATTTCCATGCTCATGGCTGTCAGTACCACGTGCACTGAACTGCTGGCTTGCTTCTGCACTTTCAAACAACCATCCACAGACGGGATTTTTCTGCTCGCACGTCTCAACCTTGCAGAAGGTTCTGATAGCTCTGCTAAAACACTCGCGAGGCTCGAATAATCAATTACACTGGCTTGAGGCTAAAAGAGGAATTTAATTGTTTGAAAACCAACGCTGCAACCCGAGTGAGTGATTCCAGAGGAAGTAAATATTAGCGGGGATCAAAGGCTTCAAACGCGACACCTCGATTCAGTAAAATTCGGCTTTTTCTTTGGTGATCAAATGTAGTGGTTGATTGTGGACGTCCACCTTCGAGTACATTTGTCAGTAGCTTGACAAGGTGAACTCTTAAGTGTACTGTCTTTTGATTAAAAATAGCGAGGCCTCTGCTGAATATTCAAAAGCAAGGTTTAATCTAGCTGCCTGGCTTGGAGTAAATGCTATTAGCATATGCAGACCTTGAGTGTCAACTGGCTGTTGATGCATCTTCCCTGAATGGATTTGCTACTTGTGGCTTGCTTTTCATTTCTGAAGCTGTTTTTGTGCTGAGTGATCAGATCTTTCTGTCATGCGGTATCGGGTTAAGGCAAGTTTGATATGGAACTGGGACCTTGTGGGGCATGAGAATGTTTGATTTGTGTTGTGGAAGAGTGTGGCAGGATGTTGAGGTGGTCAGGGACCAGGAACACCACCGTCAGCACACTGAAGCAGCGCAAATGTCTTAGTTCCCTTTTAAAATGATTCCCCTTTCTTCCATTCTCTATGTTGTTAGCCCAGTTATGTTTGGAGCTGGATCTCACCCTGCCTTTAATCCACTCCAGGTACCTTTTCAGACGGTGTGAACCATTGGGCTTGTGCTGATCAGTGGTCACTTATTATCACTTAGGTTGCCTCCACGCACTCAACCATCTAAGAGATCATCTCTTGTGGTGCCCCCTTTCAGGTCTGATGTCATCTGCTGTGGGTCTGAACTGTGCTGGCGCTGTCATTCAAAATGATTGTGAAACTTCACAGCGGTGGCTTCTTCTGCCAGAGGAGCTTTTCTTTCAGTCATTACGCTACTTGAACTTGGTGTACTTTCAGAAGGGCAAGGGTCTGAAGCTGGGGACCTGAGCCTCCCGTCACAAATCCTCCTCTGGGTCTGCTGGGAATGTTGACCTTTCCCATTCCGCAGAACATCGAGTAGCTCAGGGCCGGATATGGAAGTGGTTCCCAGAGTGATGGAAGGTTTCTGGTGCTAGGAGGCAGGTGAAGAATAGGACTGATTGACTTTGCCATAAACCAAACTGAACGTTCCACCGAAGCAGATGCGTCAGAGCTCCAGCCTGCGTCAGTAGATTAACATTATTAGTGCAGAAGCAGCCGGATCCTCACTTTATCCTCCTTTTTGAATCAATCCTTTTTATCTCCACGCATTAGCTGCACTGTCTGGCCTTGAGTGGGTGTGAAGATAAAGACCTGGAGATTCCTCATTGTCCCGCTTTAATAGCATCTCCATCTGTGTTTACCTTTCATATCCATGAGATTCATTTGTCGTCCAATGGAAGGCATAATGGCTGACCTAATTTGTGAGACTATTTTAAGTCTTTTAAGGTCACTCTGGATGTTGCCGTTTCTCTGCAGGTCCATAATTCTATTGTCCAAATACCCAAAGGTGCCGCGGTGAGGTGGCACATCATTATTTATCTCAGTGGAGACACTTTGAGGACAAACACTGGACACTGCTCATGTCTCTGAGGACGAGGGTTTCTGTTCCTTTCCCCAAAGTTTGTCATGTAAAGATAAGTTCTCAGCTGTTCGCACCTTAGAATCCATCTCCCCACGACCAGATGTAGTTACTTGAACCCTTTTATATCAGTTTATGACACTGCAATAACACTTTAAAAATTGGTGACTGTTGTAAGATGTAATAGTCAAATCACATGACTAATCCAACTCATTCAAGATGAGACACAATATATAGACACAAACTGTTTAGGTTTTGCGGATTCAATGGTTTCACTACACATTAGCCCAGCAGGAACCAGGATCCAAATCAAAGAGTTCTAGAAACCTTGTCAGCCCCAAGTCCTGCAGGCCATCACCAGAACGTAATGTGGTGAGTCTGAAGGCGTTCATGGTGGTACTTTTAAATGTATTTGTCAAGTTGTCAAATGTATGTGGAGGCTCCTCAGATGACACATTTTTCTTTTTTTTCATTTTTCATATCAGCCTCTAGTTAGCAGATTGTACATATTGTCGTTCTTTCAATATCACAATGTATAGTTAGATACGCATCATATCAGCTCATTCCCGTCAATACGCAGACCAAGTATGGAGTGGATTTCTAGTGCTATCCTGCCATACCGCGTTAAAAAGCCCCAAGTTTCTGCTCTCATTTATTTATTTTTTAACTAAGTCAATGGTTCTGGATTACTGTAACTCTTGACTTGAGTTTGTGTTGGAGGCTCCCGTAATGACTGTCATGTGCACCTAGAGTCCCAGGTCTCTGCTTCCAGGCGGATGTCTAAATTTTCTCGATGGATAAACTGTCATCTGTGATATCTGCGCGGCGTCTTTGTTGCTCCTGCAGCACTATTTGGTGCCTCCCTGAAGTGTTTATCTCTGTGAAAGTTGATGGAACAATTACAGGCCTCTTGTGCCTCGCTACGATGTCTCTGATCGACGGAACAAGTTCTGTTTTTGACTCGCAATAGCAACGCTCTCCTGGTGAAGTCGCTAATCAAAGTTTAAAGCGAGTCATTAGCATGTTATTACCATATGCGTTGCATTATTTGATTGCATCTGCAGGTTGAGTGAACAATGCTGGCGCATTGATTAGTTCAGACCATCAAACATCACACATCAAATAGTCGTCATCGCGTTTTCTGCTCCGCCGTTCTTTGAAGGAAACTATAGAGGTGTAGCCCTCGCCAGCGCACCCAGGCCCTTCAGGCTTACGGGAAGAAAGTGGAGCATTTTCTCTTTGTTTCTGGAAGATCGAAGGTTGTACGTCCAAATTAATGTGCTGGCAGTGTTGCCTCTTCAGCCTTTTGAAGCCGCCTGATGATCCGCGCGCTGCCTGTCTCTTGAGAGACCTTGAGAGACGAGTCTTTTAGCTTTGCCCTGGCGGTTTATTTGCTGCCAGAGCTCAGCACTCTCCCCGGGCTCGCCCCGCACCTCCCCGTCTCCTCCGTCGCCGCCACACCTGCCTTGTTTGACGCCCCAGGATTTTGTATAAATGTAGTTTGAAGTGCCCCCTTCAGTGGAGAGGGCTTTTGTGTGAAGTGACAGTTTTACTCCCCGAGAGCTGGTGCTCCCACCATACTTGTCACATGAAAGATCGACCTTGCTGGCGCCCTCTAGGTTAATTTGACAGACTTTGTGAACATGCAGCAGCACGCAATTGATTACAGTTCAAAGAGTCTTTTATCAGCTGCTGGTAATGGATGTCCAAGGTATAAAGAGAATAAGAACAGCAGGTCTGACGTGGCCATGAGTGGAGCAGAGCTGCCTGTGATTCGGGACAGAAACAGACCTTGGTGGTGACGCTGATGCCTTGGTTTCTTATCTCCTTGTCCATTCTAATGGGTCTCTGCCACTCCAAAACCCACTCCCTAAACTCTGGGCTCGATTCTGGATCTCTATTATAGAGCTTCCATCGCTGCGTCGCATCCTGACGTCATGTCGGCGTAGGGTCGAAGAAACACTATCTACACTAGTCATGTGTCCTCTGAGCTCATCTGAACTCAGCAGTAGAAGAACGCCCACCTCACCCTCTGCTGTCCCCCAGGCGCCCTCGCCATCCTGATCCCGGAGCTGGACCTGGTCATCTCCCTGGTGGGCTCGGTGAGCAGCAGTTTCCTGGCGCTCATCTTCCCGCCACTCCTGCAGCTCTTCACGTTCCACACGGAGGACCTGTCGCCGCTGGTCTACATCAAGAACAGTGCCATCAGCCTGGTGGGGCTGATCGGCTTCCTCACCGGCACCTACATGGCCATCGTGGAAATCATTGCCCGCAACGCCCTGAAGAAGGAGGGCACCCCGACCGACTACATGGTGCAGTGAGGACCACCAGAGGGGAATCGGACCAAGGACTTCCTTTCCTCCTGTCCTGGTAGAAAACATCCTATCGCTTTTGGTGTTCGTGCAGCGCCATTTTTACCGCCACCTGGACATGACCTTTTTTTTATGAGACACCGAATGAAGCGTTCTCTTAATTTAGCTCTTGATCTTAGTCAAAGAATCAAACTACCTCACGATCTGGTATCAATTCTTTGAAAGGTTTTGCTTGTTTTATTACCCAGCACACTGTCGCTGACGCACTTTGATTCATGCCTTACTCAGCAGACAGTTATTTTAGCTCCCACTTTTTTTTTTTTTTTTTTTTTTTTTTTTTTATCGAAGACAGTCATTTTGACTGATCATTTAAAAAGGGATGATGTGCTGAGCAAGCATTTTTAAGATTGGAAAAGGTGCAGTTGTGAGCACCGGGATGAAAAAACTAACCAGGATGAAGAACATTTCGGAGAGAAATGTATCGTTTTAAGATGTTTACAAGGATGTCGTGTCAAATCTGGAGAAACACTTTCCGTTTAGTTTAGCCTGATAACACGCCGTTAAGTGTCGTAACTTGACGTCACCATGATATGTAGATAATTGCCAAAATTTAACTTGCAACAGGTTCTCAGTGCGGCCCGCGTTGTGGGGAGCACTTTTATTTGTCGCTAAATACCCATTTTATTTCAGTCTCTGTAAATTGTAGGGTCACTTTGTATCATTTGTTGCGACATCTATGACTCCGTAAAGACAAACCACAAAGGACTAAAAGGAGTTCCCTTGATTTTTTTTCCCACGCTGCCGGCACTACACTCCTTTAACTGGCCAGACAGCGGCACCACCAGAGGGCGCCTTTGTCCAGCTGTGGGTTGGTGGGCTTTGCTACAAGTCCTACTTTGGACAATCCAGCATTGCTTGTTGCAGAGTCTGGCATCATGCCACGCGTCTGAGGGCTGCGACTGTAGCCCCGCATCAGGCGCCAGTGACGAAAACGTGTGAAAACATCTCTTTTTAAACAAGCTAATGCAATTACTTTGCTTGGAAAAAATACATTTTAAGAGAAAAAAATCATCCTGTGTTTGCCAAATTGATGATTTTATTTAAATATTTTTGACATTACGTTTTTATAAATCGCAGTTCTACAGTTATTTTTGCGTTACTGACTTCACAATGACATCAAAAAAAAGAAGAAAGAAGCCAATAAAATACATCATTCATAGACACCATTTTGGCACACAAACATCTCTGATCAAAGTAAAATATTGGACAGAACATTTGTCTAACTTTTGTATTCGTATTTTTCTTTGTTTAATGAATGAAATAACTGTTAATTTGTTTTTTTTTAATAAAGTTTTTAGGTCTCCATCCGCAGCATGTCGTGCTCCGTTCGTTCAGCTTCTGGGCGACAGTGTCGCTGTCGTGCTTCCATGTTGTCTCCGGTATTTAAAAATAGCATTTCTGCTTCTGTGGGCGGGAAACAAGCCTCCACCTCGCAGGTGGAGAGGTTGTTGTGTTGCACATGTAAATATTGTCCTTCTGTGTTGTCGTTGTCCAAATATCTAATCAACAATAGATCTGCAGGCGTGAGCGTCTCACACTGGACTTGAGATGAGTAAGCAGTTGATCAATATGTTCATGACCAGTCGATCACCCGTCTATAATCTGTAAAGGAGTTTTCTAAATAAATTTAAGCAACATTTTTGGGTTTTGTCTTTTTTCTGACTCACCTTTGTTCCTACAGGAGGCGCGGTCTGACTTTAAGTGTCAAGAGAAGATAGGTGAGGATGTCTGGGAGGAGGCCCCGGGGCAGACCCAGGACACCTCTGTGCTCCTCTAGATCTTTTCGCCTGTGCACTGCCAATGTGATCTTGCCTTAAATATAACGTTCCAGGTTTGTCTTCCAAAAACCCTGTCCGGGAACTGGCACCTCCTCGATCGGGATACAGCTTCTGTCTCTGAGGTTAACAGACCGGATCGTGTGGGATGAGCTGAAATCTTCACCAAAGCTGCTGAGAACCGTTTCAATTAATACGCACGAGTCACTTCCTCATAATTGATTTCCTGCCCGAGAGTCGCGGCGCGTCACGACCAGCACTGACAAGTCCAAGTCACTCGCGGGCAAATCAGGAGGCTCCTCTTCCACTTTCTCTCTCGTGTGAACGCCGTCCTCGCGGTGCTGAAGATGACGGTAACACATTATTGGAAGTAGATTCATGAGAAATCATAATACACGAGTCTTTACAGAGGTTGTTATGAATGCTGATAGTCATTTATAGTAACTTGTAACATGGTTTATGAGTGAAGAAACCATAACCCTTTACCTAACTGCACTAAACAACAGTCAACAAGTCAAAGTTGCAGCAGCAATCCATGCTGCACAAGTTGCTATGTATGTTCATATGATTCTTCTGTAAAGTGTATGATGTCTTATAAACCTATTTTTTGTGTTAAACCCCCCTTCATCTCCTTGTATCCAAGGTCGTGGGGGCAGTAGTCACACAAAGCATGCCCAGGCAAGAGCAGCTGGAATACTGAGGTTTTACTGTCCTGGATCTTCCCCTGAGTCTCTTCCTGCTCTGCATCTCACTGGTCTCAGACACATCCAGACAAGAGGCCCCTGATCTGGCTTCTGATGGAGGAGCAGTGCAGTCTACTCTGAGTCTCTCCAGGATGGTGGAGCTTCTCATTTTCCCATGGACAGGGACTACATGATGGTGTAGGACTGGGTTGGACTGGATGTTCTGGAATGAATTGATCTGCTCTTTACAGGAGCAGTTGGAGGGTTTATTAGAGTCAAGTGATCGATCCACCAAAAAAAGCCAGAAGTGCGACCACAAGGTGTCAGTAGTCCCGACAGAGTCAAGAGGAATGGAAGCCAAATCTGTCCCTTAAGGGAGGTGGTAAGGACACAAGGACACAAGTCGTCAAATGGAAAAAAGACAGAAAACCATATCACAACTGTTCTATTCAAACAACTCTATCCGAAACAGTCATGTCCAACAAGAGACATGGCAGGAAGCCTCAGGTCAAGAGACGGCTGACTTGCAGGTGGTCCTGGAAGTCTTCCTCTGAACTGACGTCTAAACAACAGACACCCCAGCAAACGCCTGAATCTATCAGCTCAGCTTCTCCGCTCACCTTCATCGCTCCGAGCGTCGAACTTTCCCAAAGTCTTAAATCAAACTTCGGATCAGTGGGATCTCCGCGCGCCTCCTATTCTTTCCCTCCTTTTCCCCGAAGTGCGAACGCTTCTCAACATTCCCCGCGCCAGCCGTGTGCGTAATCCTTTTCCTCTGCCTAATTGATACAAATGAGAGGGAGGCCGATTGGATTGAGGGGTGGAGGAAAAAAAAAAGGTCTGCTGGGGTTATTTTTCCTTGGTGAGGCTCAGCGCTGCACTCGCGGTCAGCCGGAGATGGAATTTAATTAACCCCAGTGGCAGCATGGGAGTCTCTAATGTAGACAGATGCATTCAGGCTGCAGCCGCGTGCATTTTAGATGAGCCGCGCCGTGGACCGCAACCCCGACGTGGACGGAAGTTGTCTGCCGAGGGCTTGACTCCATGCCTGTGTGGAGGAAGCCTGTCGCACACGTGGCCTTGGTCCTTGACACGGACTCTCTTCACCTGCTTCCTTTAAGTTCAACATGCTCCGCGCAATGGTTTGATCCAGGTCTGCTCTTACTCTAGCCATCCCAGCTACATAGGGTGGGGGCCGAAGATGGGATCAACCCCTTTCCCCTCCCCACCCGCCATCTGCAGTTAAAAGAGTCAGGACTGAGATCAGTTTCAAAATCTTTCCGTGGATCAGCGTTTGTTTTTCCCGATAAAGTCAGACTGCCGCTTCAGCGCCCCCCCCTCCCACCCCCACCCCGAAGACCGCTTCCATTTCCCCCCCTGTTCATTATTTACAGGAGTGAATGAGTCTCTCTTGTGTAAAAGGTGCAGAATGCAGGAGTAAGTGTTTCCATTCCCGAGCACATTAACTCCGGCCGAGGAGAATTACTCCCGCTTCCCATTCATTACAGGATTCAATTGGAGAATTTATTGATTACTTTGTTGACCACTTTACGTCTCGTAACCCTCCGTTTTCCCCGCAAGAGACCTCGTGTTGGAGAGGCTTTTGCGGTTTGTTTTCTCACTGCTGTGTCAAGGAAACAGGAGGGAATATGAAACATGAGAAATTCTGTCTTCAGAACCGACGAGGACACATTGGTTCGGTGACTTGCCGGCTTCAGATGGTTATGGGAGCGTAGACCCCTAGTGGTGCTCAAGCTCAAGCCCTGGCACGCTTGCAAAAAGTGCCCTTTTTTGCTGGGTTCTATTTTTTCTTCTTTCTTAAATTCCAGAGGAAACATAGACAACAACATCAACCACTTTTGCAAGGGCGCCCTTTTTCCCCGCACCTGCCCCCCAAAACGTCCGGAGACGTGCCTGTTCTGAAGTTTGATGCCACGATACACGTTTGTGCATCCTCACACTCTCTGAGATGGTTTGGCGTGAAGTATGGGCAAGGTCATCTGCAGGGGCTCAGACCAGCAGAAGAAGTCAGGGTGGAGGGGGACACGCTGGAAGGACTTGAATGTCAGATGTGATAGTTTCGTTGAAGGTGCGCGAGATAGTGATGTGCTGATGAGGCTTCATGAAACAGTGTCCTGATTTTCAGAGCTTCGTAGGTGGCACTATTGGCTTCAAAATGACTTGAGGTTTCATTCAAAGTTTGAAGCCAACGGTTTTAGGGTAGAGAGCGCCATCTAGTGGGCTGTGAAAATAAAGATGTTTCACGAGGCCCATCACAGAGCCTGGATCTCACAGGTGTCCCATGAGTGGAATAAAGCATGTGACAAGAGGCAAAACCTCCTTTTTACAAGGAAGGACAAGAGCAGCTACACTTTTTCAGGAGCAGTTTGAAGCTGTGGAGCAGGTTATTTAGTGGAAAGATCAAGGTGGAGGAGTAGGGTCATCTGTGACAACCCCCAGTGATTCTGAAGAACTCTAGCTTCCTCCCACAGCCCCAAAACACACAAAAATATTTTTAATTCATGACTGTAAATTGTGTAAAATCTGTCTCCCATGAACCCCCCAAAGCCGCAATGGAAAACAGGAAGTAAAACGACACCCCCAAATAGAAAGTGAAGCTTTGATCAATTGCTGAGGCGTCTAAACTGAGCCCACCGAGTCGGAAAAGTGACTCCTGTCGTCACCGGGAGACTGTCAGGCCTGTTATTACGGTGTTATTTCGGATGAGCCGAGGTGTTTTGAAGTTTGCCAAGAATTGTGCTGTCAGGAACACGCAGCCTTCCCTTCGTCCCCTGAACGCCGAGATAAGCCCTGCTTCCCCGTGGACTTCCATTTCTCATCTCTGTTTCTCATTCCAGAGCTGAGCCCGGCGGAGACACAAAGAATTTCTGTTTAGGAGGACGATTACTTCTGTGGAAAATTGTGGGCGCAGCGCCGCCAGCGCTCGGACCATTCGCTCTAATTGAATGGCGAGAAAACATTTTACTCCAGGTTTGTTTGCGGCTTTTATTCCGGACACTGGAACAACAATTACATTTTCTGTGTATCACTTTGTGGAGTGGTGTTTTTAATCACCGCCGCCCCCCGCTGGGATCCGAGGACGACAAGTTTGGGAGTGAAATAAATGGAAACAAAGCAGCGCCCCCTAAAGCGCTGGTCAGAAAGAGCGGCCTGGTGAGTGAAAGTGATGTTTGAAAAACAATTTTCAAGAAAAGCCCATTAATTCTGCTTTAATGACAACTGCTTTCCCAGGCGAGCGAACATTATGACCACCTATGGCCATAACATCATCCCAGATGTTGGACACTGCCACATCCCCGGATTGTGTTTTTCCTACTCCAGACGCTTCCACGTAGCGACTTTGACTTGTTGTTCTGATGTGACTCTGGGGGTCCGTGGCTTCTTCTCAACCCTCCTGTGATCTGAACTCGCCAAGTGACCAGGAAGCTGTCTGTCAAGTCGCTGCCGCATTAAATGAACAGTTTATGAAACCATGACCACAGCTCCACATCACTGCCCTCATTTCAGTCAGGATCCTGGGGTATCTGAGTTGTTTGGTAGAGCTGAAGACACTGGAGCTTAGAGGTGGAGTCGCACATGAAAACGTCTGTGGTGTAACACGTGCTCAAAACAGTACATGAAGTTTGCATCACGTCTTTTGTGCGTCTGAAACGACACTTTTAAGAGAGAAAATCAAACACAAAATGTGCAATATTTCAGACCTTAAATGGTCCCTCTCATAGACGCACTGAACACAGTTCTTTTCACCAGCTTGTGATCTCCGCATGAATATGAATTATATTTTTGTGCTTTTCTAATATCAAATATTTTAATAAGAAACATATTTTCTAACAGCAAAAACACTAACATGCAATATTTTCCAAAGATGTGTTTCAAAGTGTCCAATTGAAGAAGTTATTTCAGCCTTTGACAAGTCAACAATTCATAAAAACAGTGAGTTTGAGTTATTAAAAAGAATAAATCAAAACCCTCTTATCCTCGAAGGTAACCAAATTGGTTCCTCTGCCCGATGTGATGAAGCACCTAACGCGTGATCCATTTATTGCTCTCTGGTAATGGCTCAGATCTCTTCACCAACTTCAGATCTCACCATTTTTATCAAACTTTTTCAATGTTTTTATGTAATTTCTAGACTGTTTTTGTCCAGAAACTAGTTCTGACTCGACTAATTTGAGTGTTTGCGATGAAGCAGTTCGAGCCTGGAACAAGTCAACAGTTCACCAGCATCCATGTCCCACCTATTCACGGCTTCTGGTTGTCCTCGTGGCTCCTCCTCCACCACGAAACTTCTCCGTTCACCATGTCACCATGGAGCACCAAGCTTCTACACCGGTTCATCACTCTCATATGCTGTGTTTTCAGTTCCGTCCCCAGATTCCCCGGCCAGCGCTCACGTCTGCTGAGAATAACCGAGCAGCTTGCTCCCGCCGCCGCGGTGAATCGGTATTTACAGCCAACCCTTCACTATTCAAGGCCCGCTCCGAAAGTGAGGACGCATTTAATTTGGCTGCCATTTGAGGCTCCTTACCGCCACGCTGGGGGAATAATTGATGAAGGCCTCCAACAGGTCCATTAATGACGTGACCCGGCAGACCTTGAGGATGCTCCTGCATCCAGAGGTCGTCACTCCTTCACCTCCGACCACATTGAAATTCAAGCTCACACCCACCGACATCACAGACGGAATATTACCGGGGACATGTTTAATGCAGACGAGGTGGGTTGCTTCTGAAGTGCAGCTCGCAGGGTTCCGTCCCGCCTCCAGGAAACTCTGTGTGCTGCTTTGCTGCTTTTCCCCTTCATATGGTTCTGTGCAGGTCTGTCCCTGATGCTTGGGGCGACTGACAGGGGACAGGACTCTGGACAGGACTCACCGTCGTATGTTTGGGGAGGAAACAGGAGTGCCTAGAGGAAACTAAAGCAAGCATAGGAAATAACTCATGTTTCCTCTGCATGCTCTGGTTTCCTCCCATGGACCCAGCAGACACAGAGGCTGACAAACGGCTCACATGGTTCTGACTATGAGGTTCTATACTGAGATGTCACACAGGAAGTAGTACGCAATCATTATTTTCAACCTTGAGTTACTTTAAACTTCATTATTATTATTACTTAAGATCTTTTCCATTATATATATATATATATATATAATTTTTTTTTCATTTATTTATTTGTTTCAAACAAGTTTTAAGCTGTAACATGGGAGGAAAACATACCAATGAATAGAAAGCTTTGGTTAAAATTACTTTCAGGAAAAAATGATTGATATATTATCAATTTTTACATTTTTTCAAGCTGCCTTTAGACTTACTCAAGCAAAATCAGTGATAATAACTTGAGTTTAACTGAACTGCTTCCTCCTCATCTCTGGTCTTCTGCACCATCTTCATCCTCCTCTGGGCGCACCTTCATGCCTCATCTGTCCTCCCCAAACTTTTCCACTCGTCCCTCTGATCTTGTCTTTTCTCTCACTCCCTCCTCCTAACCTTCGTCTCTGACTCCTGAAGACTCAGACTCGGAGACAAACACAGAGGCGGGAACACAGTGAACCTTGTTTTATTCAGGTGTTTTTCGAGTCTCTTCAGCGTTACAGACATTCAGAGTAAACATTCTCCACGGCGATGTGCAAAACGGCATGTGAAAGGAAACAAATACATTCTCTTTTCTTGTTTTTTTTTTTTCTTTCAGGAAACAGTTCTGAACAACCATTGCAGCTCTCTTCTCATCAGCTCAGCATTGTGGTCCTTTAAATGCTTCGAAATGTTGGCCACAGTGAGGAAATATTAAATTTTCTAGGAATACAGTCACCCGATGCATAAACCAATGCCGCTAACTGAATGAGCACAGTAAGTCAAAGAAAAGCAATAAAATCCTGAGATTTATTCTCAAATTTACACCAGCAATATGACAGAGCCACTGTAATTTTTACTTTTTTAACTTTGATGAAAACAAAACCCAAACCCCGGCTGTTAAAATATTCTCCCCAACAATCATCAGTTTTTCATTTTGCTGCTCAAATACCACTTTTCACAGAATCCTCTTCAGAACCAGTAGAAGGATTTTGACTGAAATAAGAAAAACTCAAAAACAAATTCCACAAATGGCGACTCTGCGGAAGCGGAGATCTTCTGCCGACAATAAAGTCGTGATGGGAGCCCAGACACGCACACACATCACTATCCTTGTGGGGACCGCTCATTGCCATCACCCTTTCCCCAGCTTCTCCCTCTAAACCTAAACATCCAACAGACATGGCTCACCTGAACCAGGACTCTGAACCAAGCTGAAACCCACTAAGTCTTTATCCTTGGGTTTGTAGAGCTCCATCCAAATGGTCCCTACATTGGCATGAGGTCCCCTCAAGGATAGTGTTTAGTCAAGAATTGGTCGCCACAAGTGAGGACCAACCAGACGCACACACACGGGCTCATCAGCAACCGGAGCACAGACACAGATGACCACTGCAGCAGCGATTTTCATACATATGCAACATTCCAGGAGAAACACAGTGATGTGGTCAGAATACTCTTCAGAACAACCTCCACCTTCGTCTCTGTTTAAACGTTTGATATTGAAATGGAGGGAAGAGCGGCGACTCGTCAGTGAACCCTGATGCGACTGTCGGGAGCAGAACTCCACAGTCTTCGTGCGCCGACTGAAGTTTGAAATGCAAATGAAGGCGGTATTGCTCGTCTGCTCTGTTTTCCTTCTCAGATCCTGGGAAAGGCGCAGGGCGCCCCGATATCTGACGTGACGCGCGGAGGTGTCCTCTGGGAGGACGGCACGCTCCTCACGAGCAGGCGGGAACATCGGCGAAGTGAGGCTCCCTCGGCTGGCAAACAAAGCTTTGTCTGTACACTCGATTCCATCTCTGCTCTTGACCTTTTCTGAAGTCACATGACAACCTGTACTACTGCGCCTCTCTTCCTCAGAAGAAACATGAACACACTGAAAGTCTTTGGCCTTTTTTCCACTCGTGTGCGGGATTTCACAGAGAGTTGGTCGACATTGAATAAAACCATCTGAGTCATCTTTAAACCCGTCGTGCTGAACAACAGAGTGTAGCAGCAAAGACACCCGGACTCCAATACCACCGCACTTCAGAGGCTGCGGTCCTACTCTGAGCCCGACTGGATGATCTACCGAGATAATTCTCACTTCCTGCTCATGTTCGTAGTGGCATGGGAGGAGCTGAGCTGTGCAGATAAGAACACCACAGAGGGGATGAGGAACAGCACCACCTCTTGTTTCAAGTCAAGTGAAGTGGTACCTTAGTTTATGACAATAAATGGTTCAGAGAAGATCCTCTGAATGTCAGTCGCCACCAATAATTCCTCACATGGCTCTCCTCCTTACTGACCGTGACGGAAACGCACGGCTGTTTGAGGGGCTTTCACCACGTTGTTATGTGGTGAACCAAAGCCAACCTCCTTTTGTGTGACACATGCTTCCCCTCCATTTGCAGTTCTCACTGGACAGTGTCCAGTGTGTCCTTGGGGTCCAATCATGAATCTCTAGTTCATGGTGTCTATATCTTCCTTTTTGAGCATCACTCATGGTGCCGAAGATGTGAGCGACTCTCAGGGGAATTGTGTTTCAATTGGACGGCTAAGTGAACTGCCAATATGTGATGCTTCAGCTGTGAGACTGTGAGGGCGGTTTCTACATGGGAAATCATTCCAAAGCCACAGCCCCATTTGATTTTGGGATTATGCTCCTGGGCGTGTAGAACCCGTCCCTGTCACACAGTCAACAGCCAGCAGAAGAGAGAGTGAGGATCCAGAAGGAGAGAGTGACGCAGGAAAGGTGTGTGGAACAACTCATTTGAAAGGTTAGCAACGAATTTGGTTGATCTACTAGTTAAGCCAGGAAAGGCTCGTAACCCAGCCCTCACCAATGAGGCTGATGAAAAAGCCGTAGAAGCGGGAAGGATCGTGTATCACCCTCAAGAGACAGGGCTCTCAGGCGTCCAACGGAGACTCAGTGTAGAACCGCTGCCCTCAGATGAAGCTTTGAACAGGGGAGTCTAAGGCAAAACTGCTACCTCTGGATTTGGCAATGGATCAGTGGTAATTCAGCTGTGACCCTACAAACCACAGGAGTCATCCAAATCAGTTCTTGCAGCAAGTTCCATCAACATCCCAGACAAGTTTGCCTCAATAGAGCTGTGAAATGAGAAACCCTTCCACCGTCGAAGGGAAGTGGTGAAGGAACTAGTTAGTGGTAGTTACAGGAATCAGCCATCAATCTTCTGCAAAAATACCTCTCAAATTCATAGCCGTCTTTACATTCCTGCTCCAAACAACTGCCTGCGGTGCGTTAAAATAAAACCATGATGGTCACGAAATCCGTCCGTCCAAAATGGACTTCAAATATCAGGGACACATGGAAGGTTAGTGACGGGAAGAAACGTTGGGACAAAGCATTAAAATCAATGGAAGACAGAAAGAAATGCCAAACACGTGGTGACTATCTTGGTCGACAGAAGTGGACCAAACTGAAGAAGAAAGCCATTAGGCAAAACATTATGACCACCTGCAAACAGCCTTAAATTTAAAGGCCTTTTGTTGCTCTTGAAGAGAGAAGACTTGAAAGCTAGCGCTGAATCAGGACGGGATTTGATTCTTGGGAACTGACTCCCTGGTAAATGGGCAGCGTTGCCAAATTCTGCACCCATTTGGGCTTCAGACATTGTTTGGGTTGAAATTTTTGCAATCCAACTTTTGTGTCTGGATTTACTAACCAACACTGACCATGATATGGAGAACGGTGTCTACTCAGTGGAGGTTGAGATTTGGGCTGGTTGATATTGTGTGAGAAGTCAGTCAGATCTGGCAACCCAGTCCATGGTCTACTTGCCGCTTTTAGGAGCTTTTAGCTGTGGACCACAGCGAGAACTGGCACCCAGACTAAAGAAAACCTGTTTGGACAACACCTATCGTCCTCCTCTGTAACGGTCCTCACAGTCTTCTCATCACCTGATGCTAAGAGACACAGATGGAGCTGAATTGTTGGTTGCCTTTTTGGAAACTGCAGCTGTTAAGATGCCCACAGTACCAGCAATGTGAGCCGACACCGGTACTCTCCCGGTCCCGTCAGATTTCTCTCCAATGCTCCAGCTGTTGAATCGGTGGTCATAATGTTTGTGCGATACTAAGTCTGAAAGGGAATATAAATACATATTTGGTCTTCAATACGCCACGCTTTCTTCATCACGAGTTGAAATATCACATTTTGACTCAGCACAGTCCATGACACCGACAGCTCTTGGTACAAGACTTCCTGGGCATAGACTCACCTAGAGAAAGTCCAACCCTTCATCTGGGATGTTTTGCCTGAGCTGTATCCTAGAGTTGGATGACCCCAGTCGGGTCTTGGTTGCGGGCATCTCTCGGACCCTCTTTGCCCTGTATGACTCTCTACACCTGGACCAGTAGAAGCAGTTGGGGTCTCCATTATGCCGGACCACATTTTCAAATTAGCAAATGACGCTCGCTCTTGCTAGGTACTAGCTGAGGCTAAGAAAACCGTTTTGCTTTCCTGGTTGAGAAAATACTTTAAAGAAAAACACTGGGAGCATTGTTAAGTGATTGGTACCATCAATACCTCTCCATCGACCAATTCGTGTTGAAAAATGTGCTGTAGCACCTTGAGATTCCCTCATTTAGCACGGCCGCACGCTAGCTAAGAAGCACCACAGCTTTGTGTTCAGTGGATGCAGTTTTGTAAACTTCAGTCGCAGCAGCATTTGTCGCTTTTCTCTTTTCCAAGTACGGACATGAACACACAGCGTGGATGGACATAGGTTCAAGACATAGGTACCAGCGTGAGGTATGAAGATGCACAATGACGTCACTGTCTGTTGAACAGCAGTCGCGACCTCGTCGTCATGACGACGCCTGTTACTAAGGAAGGAATTGCTCCCAAACTTTTTCACCTTTTTGAGTTTTGCTCTTTTCCACGTTCCCTGAAGGCACCACTGATGAGTCCGAGTGTGGCATCATTTATTTTCTCTCCTCCCCTTCAGCTACAAGAGTTCTAGTTCTCGCCTCACGTTATGTTCTCATTTCCTTCTTAATACGTCTTCTTTTCCTCTGATTGATGAATTGGTCTTCACATTAACTGGACCTCCAGGCGGCCGCCAACCTTTCGCCGCTTCCTCTCAGCAGTGGAATTTGAAGATGATCAGGACGATCCTCTTGTACTCTTTTCTGAAGTTGTGGTTCAGGACGCCGTAGATGACTGCGTTGAGGCAACTGTTGAAGTACGCCATGAAGTAGCTGGCCGTGAACAGCCACTCGGGAATGGCGCGACTCAGCCTGGAGTCCAGCGCCACGGCCAGTCCGATCAGGTTGAGCGGCGCCCAGCAGACGGCGAAAAGCACGAACACTACGAACATGGTGAGGAAGTTGCGGAGGTCGTGCGGCTTGATCTTGGGCCGCGAGTCCGGCTTGACTCTCCGCCTCACCTGGATGACCAGGATCCAGATACGCAGGTAGCAGTAGGTCACGATGGCGATGGGCAGGATGAAGTGCACCACCACCACAACAATGGTGTACAGCGAGCTGACCGACTGGGCGAAAGTACAGGAGTAGACCCGCGGGTCGTATTGCAGGGACTCCACGAACCAGTTGGGCACGATGGCGAGGATGGTGAGCGCCCAGACCAGGACCACGTAGCACATGGTGTTGCTGGTGGAGAAGAGTTTGTCGTATTTGAGGCTGTGGCAGATGTAGCAGTAGCGGTTGATGGCGATGCCGGTGATGTTGAAGATGGAGCCGATGACGCTGAGGCCCATGAGGAAGCCACTGATCTGACAGTGGATGTAGCCGGCGATCCAGCCATCGTGGAAGATGGCGCTCAGGACCAGCGGATATGGGTAGATGGCGACGACCAGGTCGGCGAAGGCCAGACTCACCACGAAGGCATTGCCTGCAGAGAGCAACAAACACAATTAGCGTGGCCCGAAAGGACCGGGAGCGAACGATTTCCTCAGATTGAGATGCAGAAGTTGGAGCTAAACTGAAGACTTAAGATGCAGAGCAGCCCCTCAGGCAAATGCTAAACTCCTGAACATGGACTGCAAACTTTGGCGAGACCTTCCTGCGCATCAGCTGCAGGAGAAACTTTGCGTTGGAGCGAGCAGGGATACACCATCCATAATCCTGCTGTCTATGTGTCCGGCATACAAACCAGTGTTTACTTCACTCTCGGGAACAACAGTGGCTCCACCATTAAAAGCTTCCTCCTGCGTGTGAAGCTGTCTGCAGCGTTTGGACAGTGGGACTGGCAGTGATTTATTCCTGCCTACACCAGCAACTCAGAACAGTGGTGTGCCTCCGACAGTGATGAGGCTTCGAAGCTTAATGGAGCAGATGCTCTGAAAGTGAAGTTAGAGGGGAGAATGATCCTTTGTTTGTCATTTGCTAGATGGAAGTATTCGTCAGCAGCTTTCGTTCTTTCATTGCATCGAATACAAAGTCGTGTTTACAACAGTTCGGTGGAAGATTGGGAGACGATGCGGAGCTGCCGGCTTCACCAGACCATCCACAGTCCATCAGACCATCAACAGGCTTGTCGACGGCTACTGACTGTGATGCTTGTGTTGCAGAAGAACATCATCTGACATCATTGACTGAGCTGTGAAAGTGTGGACAGAGCTTCATGAAGATCCATCATGTCAGACCTCCGGCTTTTGCTTCAGTTTTTGTGAAGTATGTTCGAGAACTTTGCAGATGAGTCAATATCAATCTCACTGAGATTTGAAATGGAGCCAAATGAATCTAAAAACATCTTCCTCTTGTCCGTTGTCTCACATCACTCAGAAGGTGTTTTTCGATCATTCTCCCATCACTTCCAGTTACTACTCTTGGTGTTATCTTGATCAAAATGATCCTGGTTTGGTCCTTGGAGAACAATGGTTTCAGTCTCCCAGACTGCTGTCAGGAGTGACCTCCGCCTGGATGTCACCTTGGTGGTTGTTGTTTTTCCTCCCTCAGTATTTCCCTTAGTTGTGTAGTGAGTAGTGAGCGCTGGTTGTTTTATTACGAAGCTCCTCACAAGGGCGAAGACTGGTGGATGTTTCAGTGGGCGGAGTCTAGAGTTAGCGGTGGAGAATGTGTGTGTGTGTGACTCAATTAAAACAGTAGCTGCAGATATGTTCCACAGTGTCGGGATGGAGAGAGTCAGAAACAGCCATGTTTGTTTACGTCCGCCCCGTGTAGTGTTCGGGTGACGCTGCATTAGCGAGTTACGCTTCTTAGTTCCGTCTATTCGTCGTTCACGTCCGAATCCCGACCGCTAATGGCAATATTTGTGGCGTTGCACATGACATCTCAACAAGGAGGGAGGGAATGTGGACAAAACTGCAAGTTGGAATTGCGTTAATAGTTGAACGCAACATCGCCATCTCCTGGATGGACTGTCTATTTGACAGAGGAGCACTGGCGATTTTGATTATCTTTTTTTTAAACACTTAAATGCACCACTGTAACGCCAACTTTTGCAGGGAAGAATTTAACATCTAGCGCTTGTGTTGCAACTCAAAAGAGCTCTCCATGGTGCTGATTAAAGAGCACGTATGCTAGCAGCGTCTCCAACAAGTCAAACCTCCACGGCCCGTTCAGCGAGGCGTCACTCTGCATGAAAGACGATCAGCAGGACTACAAGCGAAGGGCAGGGCCAGTAATAAAGATGAAACCTCAGACTAATGCGTATCGACTGGAAGTCAGCGAGGGGCGCTTGGATATGTGCTCTCCGTTTCCCTTAGAGTCCGCGGTGACATGCCGGAGCCAGAGTTGCAGATTTAGTGTGTCTCGCTTGTTTAGAAAAGAAAATGCTTTTCCTTTTAGTCCTGAATTATTAATATTTAAAACTCTTCAGTCAGTGTTTCGTGGCCAAACACACCTGAACTGAACCGCATCAGCAAAACTGGAGACAGAAGGCTGAAATGCAACGGACACGCCGGACATGTGAGCCTTGTCATGTCAGGCACCCGGGTCACGCTCGCCCAGACAGACTTCATCAGAATAAAACCGACTCTTGTACCATCCATATCAGATGCAGATTAGACATGAGCACATATGGTGCCGCTAATAGTCTTCATTTCGCCAATCGCAATGAAATAGAATCAAATGGCCTCATAAAAACCTCCTAAATGGCTGGTTATATTGTTTTTTTTTATCCACTTTTCTCTCTCTCTGTTATTCCTCCTACATTTATATTGGTAGTTATTGATATGCTTTTGACAGAAATAAATGGGTTTGTTGCTTCACAAAAATGTCTTTGTCTAAACTGGCGAAAACTAAAAGACAAATTCATCCACCGACACTGGGCAGCAGCTGAAGATAAGAGACCAAGAGGTCTCTCCAGAAACCTCCAGCTCCTCTTCACCTGAATGTTTTTCAGTGCTCAAGTGATCTCCCTGGAGCAGCAGAGGGTCTGCTCCGAGTCTCTCCTGGATGACTGAGCTTCTCTCTCTCGAGGAGTCCAGTAAGAGAAACTCTTGATCTCAGCAGCAACAAGGAAAGTCTTTTGTATCTGAGAAATAGAGACTACAAGAGGAGAGAGTGAACTTGTCCATAGAGCTAGCGAAACCCCGACTGCTCGACGAAACGGTTCCAGTCTGCGTGCACAGACCAACACATCAAGTCTGTCAATATTCTGCTCATCGCTTAATCGCTCCGGTCAGGTGAATCAATCAGATGCAGAGAGATATCGACAAGAGTGACCCCTCCTGTTAGGAGAAAAGGTCTTCTATTGACTGTGGAGCTGAAGCTCAGCTGCAGCTCACCAGGCGCCAAACAATGCTCCTCACCATCTTTATTGTTCGATGCTGCTTCCTCCTGTGTGGAAGTTTTAATCAAACCTCTACAAGGGCAGAAAAGTTTCGTGTCTCTTCAGGTCCCCGAACTCGACTCGAAGACAGCAGACTCGTGATGATCGAGGAGTCGTGTTAATGGTGCCACATGGATGCGTCAAGCTGTTGAATGGTTCTCGGCGTGGTGCTGAATCTCAGTGGAGGACGAAGCCCGAGAGCATTTTCACACCCTGTGTGACGCCCTCAGCAGGGGTGTGTTGGACTCAGCAGGTCAGAGAAATCATCTGAGACTGCAGGACAAATCAGACATGAGGCACGGATGGTTCACTCTGTTGAGTCCAGACACGTCTGGACTCACGGTATAGAAGAGTCGCCCACATCTGACAAGTGCTTTCCTCCCATTCTGCTGCTCATGGAATCCCTAAGTCAGGTGGATTCTGTGAGTCCAACAAAGCTGCGCGAGTGCCAGTGTATCATTCATTTAATTTCTGAGACACAGCACATTCAGTGTTTGTTTCTAGTGTTGGATATCAAGTCTGTCAGATCAAAGGGAGTCCCTGCTTCCCAGGTGGCTGGACAGAGACTCATCTGTCTCAGGGCTTTGAATCCCACATACCCAATCCTCTAAAGAGAACTTATTTAGATGAGTCCCACACATCTCGCATTCTCCACGGCGGAAAGGTGCTGTAACACAACACGGTGATACAACAGTCATGAGTTTTGTTCCGTGTTCCCGAAGAAATTCAAAAGTAGCAGCTGATGAAAACAAATGATTTGAAGCGTAACATAAAAATGAAAACTTAAAAAAAGAGAGAATACAGAATGTGTGTAGACGGAAGAAAATTAAAATAAACTAAACAACACATTAAACACATTTTAGAAAAAAGTCGTATTGCTGATGTGGGTCGGACTTGAGGCCGCGAGTCCCACAGACCTGGTCTAAAATAGTGTTCGTAGAATTAAATGTAGCAGATTAAATTGTTTTTCTAAAATCACTGAATCTCCCAGGTTTGAAAAGTCTCTTCCTGCCCCTCCGTTTCCAGAAGCAAAGGTCTAGTGCCGTAATGATCAGTGAAACCACACCAGACAAATGAATTAGCAACGGTGTGCGATCAGGAGCAGCCAAACATCACTAATGTTGCCACCGCTCCCTAAAATTCTCACCAGGTCGGTGAGGCTGGTCCCGGCCTGCTGACGGTCCCAGCCTTGCTCCCACACTCTGCTGGCGAGCGATAGTCTCGGCCCATGTGCTCGCCGTTGTCTTCCACCCGAGTGTGCGCCGCTCGGCGGCAGCCACCTCTGCCAGCGCTGTTTGCCTTGCAACGGCACACACTGCTGTCACACACAGGCGCGTCAGCGAGGAATATCAGAGGGCACAGGAATTTAGAAAGTTCACTGCGAGACTTCAGCTGGCAGGTCTGGATTAGAATCAGGAGACGATGAAGGCTTCACACGAACTTTAGAAGTGAGAATTCAGTGACGGCGGGTGACATTCCTTTAAAGTTGGATGCAGGAAGGTGTGTTGAAAAGCATCCGTCTGTGTGGGTGCTTGTGATGGTCCATCAAATCTCAAGATGTTCTGGGCCAGGTTCATCCACTCACTCTCCTGGACCCGCCTGGATGTTGAGGCTCCATCACTTCACATCTTCACTGTATGAGTGCACATCGCTCGAGGTCACTTGTCAGGTCACATGGGTCACTCACAGTCCACTCATAACCCTCCCATCTGTCTCTGAGGAGGAATGGTTTGGCTCATATCTGGGCCAACTCATCATCACTGGCCCTTCACGAATCCCATCAAACTCTTCCTTCTGAAGACCTCAATTTCAAGCAATTTCAGCAACATTTGGGCTCAGCATCTCGTCCAAGTCCTGCTTGAAACACTTCCTGCTGTGCTCCCTTGCCCTTCATTGACAGCAAAACGGTGAAAATATCAATGAGTGTCATGCCGCAGTGCCAAACATGCGGAAAGTGAAACAAACAAACCAGTGAACTGGCCTCACTTCAGGTGCGTCATGAGAGGACATGACTCAGCTCCTCACAGCGATTCTCTCCTCAGTGGTGGACAACCACTTATGAGGCGGCAAGTGTTTTTTTGGAATCTCATTCAGCCAATCTACCGTGGAGGAAAAGAGGAAGGAAAGAACAGAGCGAGCGCAAGGAATCCTGGCTCAAAGGAGGGTGTCAGTAGAAGGTGTCTCAAGGTCACATGGACGCCCTGCTAGATATCAATTAGATATCACTCACAGTATGTCCAACCAGAGGGGGACTCTCTCGACACTCCAACAGACTGGAGCTCCACCCTCACGTGGGGGATGTGTAGAGATACATCAACCTTTGGAGCAGCAGAGGTTCTCCTCTGAGTCTCTCCTGGATGACTGAGTGTCTCTCTGTCAGAAAGTCCAGGCAGAGAAGCTCTTGCTCTGTGGGTCACGCCAAAGCCGGTGACTACAGGTGAGAGGAGAAACCCAGTGTCACTCAGTGGAGAGCTTTGTCTTCTGGCTCAGCTCTTTCTCCACCAGGACAAATCACATGACTGAAGATGCAGCACTGATCAAGACTCAAAATAGAGGTTTGGGTGACAGGAACGGAACTTCTAAACATCCTCCTGTTCTTAGGTGGCTTCAGAAGAAAGTAGGGAAGGAAAACACCTGAAAACCCTGAAAAAAAATATTTTGACCATTGATCAAGTCCACTTCACAGACTCAAAGAAGCCCATTTGGATTGTGGTAGCTCCATCAACTGGTTGAATCAGAGCTGAGATGTCTTGTCTCTCCATGTGACAGCTGACGATGGAGACCAGCCGCAGGTGAATCCAAACAGCAGTGTCTCTGCGTGTCAGGATCTGGGGCACGGGGTTAAAGATGAGCCGCCTTTCAAGTGCCTCCAGCAGCCGGAGTGTCCTCGCAGACACAGTATAATAGCGGGTGATAAAGCAGTGGCGCAGTTAAAAGGAAATTAGACTAAATAAATCAGGGGTCTGTGGCAGCTCGGCGGAGCGTCTGAATCATCCCGCGGGTTTGCTGCTGGCGGCGGGACGGGGTCGGGCAGGTGGTCACGCTCATCAGACATGATGTCAGGCGGGAGGGAACCAGAGGCCGCTGTAAGCTGCGCCGGGTCACATGTCACATGTCATGTACCTTCGACTGACGCGTCATCGTGTCAGCAGAGTGGAGGGGAAACACACACTCAAAAACCTGCAAAATCCCTCTCTTTCTATATAAAATAGCATTTGGCTCTCGACCAATTCACGGTTATTATGTTTGCTCCATGTTCCAGGTACCTGAGGCCGGAACTCTTCAGCACCGGGAATGAAGCTACTCAGGGCATCGCTTAGCAACATCAGCGACAAAATCAGTGGATGACGTGTGTGGGACTGAGAAGGTCCTCACAGTATCCCTTCTATATTCCAGTTCTCAAGACGAGGTTAAGCAAGACCACTCGACACACTCACTTTGGTCTCGCCCCTCACTGGTCGTGTGGCGACCGTCCAATGTCAGCGAAGTCGTGCCGAGTCGAGTCCAGGACCAGTGAGGGGCGAGACCAAGGTGGAGAGCAAACTGAAAAAAAAAGTTCAAGTCTATTAGTCACATCGACACACACATTCATTCCCTGCAAAAGAAACTGTAGTGTTTTGTTTTTCAAAATAAATCAAGAACTGACATGGTCTGTGTGCTCTGGTCTGGGTCTCCACTCAGTCACCGGTACCACAGACCATCCAAGCTCCACACAGAAAAGACCTCGGGGCAACCTGAGCAACCCATCCTCACTCCCATCCTGTAATATATTGACATTGGCCAGTGGACTTTTGCGTCCTATACTGAGGCCAAAGGCAGCCTTCAGCGCTGCATGCTGAGGCATTGGGGGTTTCAATTGAGACGTATTTTCTTTATTTTTAAGATTATTACAGTGAAAAAAAAACTACATTAAAATAAACACATTCATCCAAATGATAACAAAGTCCCCTATCTTCCTGGTGGATTTCTTTTTCCCAATCAACAGCAAAGAGAAAACTAAATTGAAACATATACATTGCAAAAAAAAGGGTTTTTTTTCAGTTACAAGACCTATTCCTCAATTTCTTTCAGGTTGTATTTGTTATTGTATTTGTATTAAACTTTTTGTCGATAATAATAATAATAATAACTTAACTAACTTAACTTAATAACTTAATATAATAACATTTTTTGTAATACAAATTAAGCTAGACCCTTCTATAAACTGAAACAAAAACTCTTCTTTATCCAAATAGTGAAACAAAGACTTAACATGCCTTGTAGAACCCCTCCACACATTCATTCGTCTTCCCTCATACTGAGCTGTAGCGCTTCTCATTTTCGAGGGGAGACTTCACTGAAGTGCATTGGCTGAAATGCACCACTGCTTGTGGGGCTTTAAATAGCTTTGACATGTAGAACACATGACATGATGTGTCGCGGAAGGCATTGAAAACCTAATGCGTCAACATGGAAGGCTGCCTTCGGCGTCAGTATAGGACGCAGAAGTTCTCTACTGCCAATACATTACAGTGTGAGAGTGAGGACACGATTGGACGTGAGCAAAGTTCACCAATTAGCGTGGGGTGGGTGGCGCTCCGGAGCGCGCTGGATCCCTCAGGATTCCTCAGCGTCAGCGCGAAGGTACCAGGAGACGTGAAGGTCAGAACAGACGCGTATTTGGCGAGCAAATCCCCTCTGTGGTTGATATTTCAGAGCAAAGAAATGTTTACAGCTCATTTCCAGCTGGCAGAGCTCACTCTGAGATCCAGCCATCTGCTCACACTTCTCCCATGTGAAAGGAGCCTTTAGAGAAACCCAGGAAGTAAGGTGCAGTTCATGTTGAGGAGGCAGCTCAGATGACCCTCAGCTTGCTCCTGAAACCAGGCTCAAAAATCCTTTGGAATTCCTCTCCGTCCAGCTGTGAGACCCCTGAATCCCCCAGACCTAATGAAAGCAGCAGCATTAATATGAGCTTTCACGAACTGACATTTGAGTGTGTCTTGGGTTACACCGTCCAATCACAGCGCAGCCCTGAGGTGGACAAACAGCATCAGACCACTTCAGGCTTCATTACACTGACTCCCAGCCTCCTCCCCCACAGGAAGTAAACGCCGGCCTAGTGAGTGAATTTGGGGAAGCAGGAAAGGCCTTTGATAAATGATACGTCTGTGTGATTTACTCTCCTCATTGGCATCGATCTCCTGGGCCTGATGCTGACACCGCCGTGACACAGCCCGACAGAAGTAACAAGCAGGTGACGTGTCACCCACAGGTCAGATGAGAGATGGGGCCAATGAAGTGGGGGGACAGCGACAGGGAAAACCCAGGGACAAAAGCGGCTCCTGGATGAAGAGCAGCGAAATTGGAAGCAGAGAAATTGGGATGAGAGTGATTGAAGTGGGAACAGGAGAGGACACTGGAGAGCAGGAGGTTACGGCGAGACACGGTAATGTGAGCCGAGCGAAACACAGCTCAGAGGGGCGGGAAGGATTCCTCATTTCATTTCCTGTCGCTGAGTCCATTTACATAGACGCATACTGAAAGGAATAACTCACCAGGGTCACAGGGTTCCATTAACCGCTAGCCCTCCCCGGTGGCTAATTATCGATAGCGTGTACATGACCGAGACATGCCGTGGAGCGTGGGGTTCTGGCCCGTTAACAAATGTCAGTGTCAGAGTGGGGTCTCCATTGCTGGGGGAGAGTTACGCACTTCAGGTGGAGACAGATTCCGAGGTCTTTGAGTTTTCAAGCAACATATGGGTTAAGTATCTTCAGCCACGACTCAGTCTGACTGGGTGAAAAAAGAGCTGAGCCAAAAGGCAAAGACTTACTGACTGGTGGAATTCTGCTTTGACCTGTGGGCAGCTGCGTGGCGCTTTACATGTCCACCACTGTTTCAGAAGTACTGCTTTAGATGAAGGTGTCAAAGCTCGCATTACGTACGAAAATGTACCCGTCGCTGATCACATGGTTGTACGCATCCTTTCCGTTGGAACTGCTGTTCACCAACATATCCACGAGGGGGATATATTAAATATATCGCGACTGGAGGACAGAGAATTTCCACCATTGTTATGTCCTCTTTGTGTCTCACTAGAGCCAAGTATCGGGTAGTAACAGCAACACTGCCCCCTACGGTTTCAGGTGGTACTACTGCGTTTGGACCATATCCTTAAGCTTTGTGGAAACGTGCAGAAATATGGCGGAAATGAAGGCAGAGCACAGTAAGAAGGCTTCGGAACATTGAGCGCTGAACCTTGATAAATGGGCGTGAAACTGATCGAGAGGGCAGCACTGGGTGGATCAGTTTGAGACCCTGTTTAGACTCTTCATGTTCCAAGCGACTTGACAGGCAGGGACATGTTTTTGCATAGAAGCTCAGGCATCTAGGAGAGACTCAAAGTAGAGGCACCTATAGCATCTAGAGGAGACCCAGGAGAACACATGGAGTTTATGTCTCTGAGTTGAGAAGGTTGTTTATCCTCACTGTGAACCCGCCCTGACTGACACGAGCGTCTATTTGGGCTGAACGGAGAATTTGCATGGAGAGCAGAGACATGACCAAAAAGATAGGAGAATCACGGTGGCGTCCCGCAAACAAAGGAGCAGAGGGAGATGAGACCTCCAGGAGATCTGACAGCATCAGGGAAGAGTATTAAAATGTGGCGTGATTGAAGCTGGTGATGGCGCGATGGGAGAGTGGAAGTGCAGGAGGCGGCGGGCGCAGGGGAGTCAGGTGCGTGAAATAAATGACATGGGTGAACAATTCATCCACTTTTTCCTCCACTGATGATTACATTCCGGCTCTGGGATTCCAAGGGCCGACCCCGAGACCGATGGGGAGGCGGGGAAACAAATGACTGGTCTTTTTAGAGAGCGCTCAGCTCTTCTCTGCCTCGGCTGCAGGGGATGACGGAGTGTGGATGTTTACCTATTGATTCTCCCCTGTGCTGATTCGTCAGGGTGACGGGTCCAAAGATCCGGAGCTCGGCCCTGGGATCAGGAGCGGGGAAGATCCTGGCGGAGGTCAGGATGATGAGCGACGCATTACAGCTGAGAGAACTTTGACTGAGAAGTGGATGAAGACAGTCTCTCTTCTGTGCTCATCGCTACAAACCTTTCCACTCACTCGGGGTGATGCGTTCAGGCGCAGTCCGACTAGTCAGAATCACTTCATCACAACTTCATTTTGAACTCGCCGGTTAGTATGTATGAAGGCTTTATGGTTTTACATATCACTGTTTTTTTTATTAAAGAACAAAAATAACTAAATAAATTGAAATGATTTCTTTATATGTTCAGCTCCTGAACGCATCATCCAATCAGATTGATGCGCAGCGCTGCACTAAAGTTCTGTGCGAGCACAGTCAACTTTGATCCTCTGTTTACATCTTTTAAATTCGAAGTCTGATCACATTGTTTTGCAAACTCCACTTCTTAAAACCGTGCGAGCCGATGCCAACTTTTTGAAAACGCCAGAAATCGCTGGGATCTCTCTGACTCTTAAATTGAAATCCCCCAAAAAATCAATCCGACACCCACCACACCCGACCTTGAAACGTCCACTGACTCCTCAAATCTACTTCGTCTCCTTTTCCCCGCCTCCACATTTAGAGCTTCTCCATTGACTTCCTGTGTGTCTCAGACTCACTCATTCATACACACACGTCTTTGAATTTCTTTCATTGGGCAGTTTCAGTTGTCAGTCTGGGGGCACATGTCCCCGGTGGAGTCTTGGCAATCTGTGGCCAGACATCTGGACTAATGAAAAGAGATGACTGTAGATGAAGAAGAGAGTGAAGGCAGGCGAAGACTTTCATTGCAGGTGTGGAAGATGTTTTTAGGACGGTAAAACCCTTGAAAATGCAAGTGACTGCAGGTTTGGGGCAGCGATTTGGATGACAGACAACAGAAAGGCTGAGCTTATTCCTGCGACTTGAGTGAGTGACACTCTATCGAGAACTCCAGCTTTTAAAAACTTTTTAAAAGCTGGAGTTTTTTTTTTAAATTTTCTTGATTCTATTTCATTTAGTTCTTTGCTGACACGAAGAAGAATGTTGGTTATTGAAGTGTTTTATGGAACAAACCCTCTTTGAACTGTGGCTGTTGTTGTTTGTGTAGTTTTCTGAAACATATTTGGAGTCTAAAGATGCTGTTTTATCGACGATATCTTGAACTTATTTTATTGGATTTCATACTAAATTAGACTGTAAGTTTTAAGTTCTGTGGAGGAACTCATGAAAAAGTGAATGACCTCTGTTGAATAAAATTGTGCTGCAGATGTGATTTCAGTTTGACTTGTAAATATATGAATCATTGACAAGCTCATTGAGTGGAAGCTCGTCCATGGCGCTGACTAAGCCGAATCTGACTCAAAAAAAGCGCAAGAAATATTGTTTTATAGGTCATATAAATGTATAATTTCTTAGTGTTAGGTTTGTAGTAGTTTTGGAATTTTCTTTTTTGCGTGAAATGACTTCATAAGAAGCTCAAAGTTGAATATCCAAAAGAAAAAAAAGGCTATTAATGACAGGTCAGCATCTCGCTCAGTTGACTGTGGGAGGAAACCAGAGTGCAGGGAGCTCCTGGCACTTGGTGCAGGTCCTTTGAACCGTAGCGACCTCAGATGTATTTATTAATAGGCTGCTGTGAAAGCATGAATGCGGACGCCTTCAATAAGCAGTTTGGCTCTGCTTCCCATTCAGAGACCTGATCAATATTCGCATGTCGTCGCATCAACACCAAAACGTCGCACGTGCCCTCCGACTGTTTTTAATATGGTTTTTACTCCGTCAGATGTCTCCAGCCGAGCGTGCCGCAGAGCCAGAGATAACAATTATAAGCCGGGATTGATTTTTTTTTTTTTCTTTTCTCCCTCCCTCGCTCCGAACGTTTGAAAGTACGGCGGTTATTTATGCACAAGGATGCTCTTGAGGGATTGGAGCTCGGTCAGGGGGCTGCCATCAGATTTACACATCAATTACACGGACTACTTTAAGTTGTAGAAGTCCTTCGCCAAGACCTGGAGGCTGTCCGCCGCTCGCCAGCGTCTAAAGAGGTTTGTGAGAGACGGGCGCTCGGGTGATGGATGGCTGAATCACGCCGCTGGACGACTGTTCGGAGAGCGAGGTTCATCTGAATCGTCGCTCCAAGAGACGGGACTTCACTTTCCAGACTTCTCAGTCGTGGAAGGTTTCGCTGAAGGCATCATCAGGACCACCAGTGATGACGATGGCGATCTTTCCTCAGTGGTCATCCTCCTCTCCTTCATCTCCAACATTGTTAGTCCAACTCTGTTACTCCTCTCCACATTCCATCCTGCCTGACTTTGCCTCCAAACTTCTCCACATCTCTGATCATTTCCGCTCTGACTCTCCTGAGTCTGACTCTCTAAACCAGGGGTCACCAACCTTTTAGCAACCGCAAGCTATTCCCATGGTGCTGTGTGACCCGAAGGGCTCGGTTCCGTTCTGAAATCACCATGAACAATGGATGATAAATGATATTCCTCCGAAATACAGTGCAGAGTTTTCACTGTAATTTCCAATGGTGTAAGAAAATCTAACAAAGTAAGATGGTTACTACATGAATTTTTAAATTATTATTATTTTGTTTTTAAACAGCCTGTGGTCTACTCCCTTGTTCTCTGCGGGCTACCTGTTGGCGACCCTTGCTCGAAACATAGATCCTGACTGCAATGGTTGCTGTACATTTCGCTCTTCTTGTGAAACAATGAATGGAAAATTTCAGTTTTTCCATCCGCCTCTCAGAATTAAATTCTAAAAGTTCAGTATTGGCACTGGGCTAAACTCATCCAACAGTCCGTGAAGCGTGTAGCTAAAGACGCAGAACTGTCGCCAGAGAGCTTAACTTTAATTAAAAAAATGAAAATGATTTCCTTCTGAAATATGTTCTCCATGTCAAATGCAAATATTAGTTCTGCATGTCCGTTGTGTTTGTTTCACTCAGCGTCTCACCAGACTTGACTCATCAAACACAGTGGAAATGTTTTTTCCACCTTTCCAACCGGGTTCCTGCTTCATCTGAGCGTGCGGAAAGCGATGCACAACGTGCGATGCGTGACACTGTGACCTTCCGAAGAGGGTGTTTGAAGACTCGCCCTTCAGAAGACCCAGCATCAGCACTACATCTGGGTCCAGGTACTGTTGTCTGCCGCTCATCTTCATGTCGCCTCACTTTAACTACACATTGTAGCTGTCACATGATGTTTTGGACAAACTTCAGGTGTGAATTCATGAAAACACTCTCATGTTTTCAACAATCCAAACCTGGCGTCATGCTGAAGGAAGCTCTCCTGCTGGGTGAATAAGCAAACGATGGAGAAGTCCATGATCCATGAATGTCCATGTTGTCTCGCCATTTCTTTTTCAGTTATTTTTCAACGGAGGGACTAGAACTTTTAGACAAAAATATCAAGAACTCAAGCTTTTAAAAACATTTTGTCGATTGTATTTCATTTAGTTCTTGCTGACATGAAGAAGAATGTTTGTTATTGAGGTGTTTTATGGAACAAACCCTCTTTAAACCATGACATATTTGGAGTCTAAAGATGCTGTTTTATTGGATTTGACACTAAATTAGACCTTTAGTTTTAAGTGCTGTGGAGGAATTCATGAAAAAGTGAATGACCTCTGTTGAATAAAATTGTGCCACACATGTGTCTTCAGTTTGAATTACTCGTAAATATATGAATCACTGACAAGCTCAATGAATCCACGGCACTCACGGAGCCAAATTCTGAGTCAAAAAAGCGCAAAACATATTGTTTTATATATCATATAAATGTATAGTTTCTTAGTGTAATAAGTTTTGTTATTGTCTTTTTAGCGTGAAATGACTTTATAAGAAGCTCAAAGTTGAATATCCAAAACCGAAAAAAGGGTATGAATGAAGAATATTTATGAGAAAAGCAGCTACCTGTTTTCCTGAGTTTCCTGTTCCTGAACACGGACACGATGACCAGCAGGTTCCCGATAACATCCACCACGATGGTCGTGATCAGCACACCGGCCAGCACGGTGGCCGCCCACGGGAAGCTCTGGTGCTGCTGACCCGGAGCACCTTCCTCTCCAGCCGCCGAGGAGTTGCGCGGCGCCAGGGTCCCCTCCAGCAGGGTGGGCTCCTGGTCCTCCAGGGACATCAGTTGCGGAAGGTGCCTCGGGTCGACGAGTCGCATCGAGTCGTGGTCGTGTCGCTTCGGTCCATGCAGCATTGCGCGCGGTGGTCAGGCGCACCGGGGAGCGTGGATGTGCGCCGCCAGCGCGCCTTCGAACGGTGCGGAGTGGCGCATGTCGTCTGTCGCGGGTGAAGGCAGGAACTAGTTCAGTCAGGGAAAAGTCAGAATGGGGAGCTTCATTCACAAATCCGCGTCGTTATTCCAGCTTCATTCAGAACCTGCTGTCAACCGCATCTGAGCAGAGGCGCGTGTGAGGCTTCAGCCGGCAGCTTTACGCGCCTTATAGCGTCCAACCGTGGCCCGCCGTCCTCCCCCGCCTCTGCCTCTCTCCCACCTTCTCTCTGTCACACCGACGCCTCCTTCCTCCTCCGTTTAGCGGCTCCTCCAGCCCTCCTCCTCCCGCTCTCTCCCTCCTTCAACACTCGGACTCGTCTCTTCTGAAAGCACATCTGGTTTGAGCTCTGACTTCTGAGGCTCCGCAGACCAAGTGAGATCAGCCCGTCTGCACCAGACGCGAAGCCTGAGCCCTTTGATTGACGCGTGTCCGTCTCTTGTGTCTCTGGGGTCAAATCCTGGCAGTTTAATCCTCCAACATTCAGATCCCAGCGAGCCCAGAGCCGTGTGATGGACTAGAACCCCACATTCACTTCAGTGTCTTCCTGTTCCTCACGGGCCCTGGGGTCCGGTCCGGTGCTTCGGTTCAGTGGACAATGAGAAGCAGCGCCACTTGAAACACGCACTGATGATTATTTGTGTATTACGGTTTTAAAATCTAACATTTAATCCAGAAAGCATTTGCATGTCCATACCATCACATAATAGTAAAAATGAACTGCATCCATTCCACAAATCGAGGCCGGCTGATGGGTCGATGAGGTGTCATGAAACAGTGGCCACGAGGTGGCACTCCCTGCTGTCCAATCTCTGGCAATGATTTCAATGGCGCCCCCTACTGAGCTCTGGAAATTAGGACACAGCTTCATGAAACCTCAGGTTCAGCACCTCAGACTGGCGCTATGTGGATCCCTTGGTAGGTGACGTGGCGCGGTCACAGAATTAGGCCACTGTACGATCAGCATCAGGGAACCGTCCCTGGATGAGAGTCGCTCCGGCTCTAAAGGTAGGCAGACATTTGTTGTCACTCTTTCAATCGAGGTGTCTGCGCTCACAAGTCCCTGAAGGGTTTCACACCAGGCTTCTGGTCCAGGGGATTTGGGCTCCTCGATCAGGGACTGCATCCTTCAGCATCATCCTTTCTCAATGTGGGTTTGGTGTCAGATAAGACTGGGATCAGTCCCTCAGGTCCACAGCTCCCAGCTACCTCAGTACAGAAAGGACTGGAGTGCACTTGCTCCGGTGTGCGACCGGGTTTAATGAATTAAAAGAGCTTCTGATAGGCACAGTCATATAAACCTGCGCCTGCAGTGCTACAATTTTGGCTGTCAGATTCCAATGTATCACGGTCTGGGCTTCTTGGACTCTCCTGGAAGTGATTCCAGCAGTTCGGGGAGTGCGATACCATGTGAAGGACCTGTCTTGGATGGAGCTGGAGTCTATTGATATCACATGGTACAAAGTGGACACAAGTGAGTTGGACTTTCCGCTAAAACAACTGGACTCCAGATCTTGCTTGGCGTCTGCCACCATTTTCTGCATGTGAAAAGTGCCCCTTTGTCTGGAGCCACTTTTTCTTCAATCTTAAATTCCTGAGAGCAGGACGTGTATATGAGTTTTCCGACCTGCAGGGTGGTGCTCACGATCCCCGCTGAGGCTCCTCCCACTCCAAGCTAACCAAGTTAGTTGTAGCTTGCCACATAACTGCTAGTATCAGAAGTGAATGGGAACATTTTGGAACGTTTCTGAATCCAAACAAACCGACCCCAACTGCAACATCTGTGACGGTTTCCCTTTCTTCTGGCTTGAGCACCTGCCCCCCAGGGGTACAATGTGTCGCTCATTCGGATGACCAGGTTTAACATAGAAAGAAGAGCTTGATTTTCTCATGTGATGCTTGTCAGGAGCCTCCTGGGGTCTCTGCTTTCTTAACACTGGACCTGCTTCAGATCTCACGAGGTCTCTGGAGCTCCTCGTGTGCTCATCACAGGTGCAGCCTACAGGTGTCTCTACGTTCAACAACTGAAAAGAAAAGAAAAGAAGAGACTGTTCTTGGCACTCAAGCTGTGGTGAAGCCCATCCCTCCTCAGCGCAGCGGCGTCACGTGCCTGCCTCAGAGAAACAAACCAAAGTGAAGAGGATCGCCTCTCTCCACTCGCCTCAGCCGTCTCGCACAAAAACACATATAACACATAAATACCACCACATCAATCTGCAGCAGGATCGGGACCAAACCAGAGAAGCCAGGCCCCGGAGGGCTGGAGTGGAAAGAAAGAAAGACATTGCCCGGAGAATTTCAATCGTTTCCACATCAAAAGCAATGTTGGCCAGGCTCTGGGTTCTGGTCCAAACAGGGCAAATGCTCTCCGCTGCTTCATCTGACATGCACTTTGTTGCTGCTGGAAATCCTTAAATCTGGGCCGCGGAGCAACTATCACACACACTGTATGCTAATGTGTCTGCTTCTGCGGGATGTTTGGCGCCTTCACAACACTCCACATGCTTCAAAGACTGCGAAGCGGGAAGGAAGTCCGGGATGTTCTGTCATAACTGGCAGCGAAAAGTGGCGCCGCGGACCTGTAAACGCGGCACGTGTCGGCATCAGCGTGGAAAGCAGGGTTGTGCAGAGAAGATAATTGGATTCTCTGACTGCGCTTCAGCACGTTTGTGTTCCACTCTCAGGTCTGTTGTTGCTTCAATCGCCGCCGAGTCGTGCGGTTAAGATAGCAGGAGGTCGTCCTCGCTGGCAGCCGACTCACCAGGAAGTGAGTCGCACTCACTCGTACACAGCTGACTCACAGGATCACGGCATCCAATACAGACCAGAGTCGCTCAGACAAGTCACCAGCTTTAACTTCCAACACTCGGAACTCTGCTTCCTGAATGAGGTGAGTAAAATTTAACAAGAGAAAATCCAAATATTGAAGTGAAAAAAAAAGTCCTATATACGTGTAGGTTTAAATCCTTGAGTAATTGTTAATAATTAATAATAATAATAAAAATAATAATAATTAATTTTTGCCAATATTTATGTCTTACAATTTGGAAATAATTTTTATTTATTTATTGTTTTATTCAATTTCTGACAAATATGAAAATATAATAATAGTAACAGCAAAAACCACAACAACAACAGCAACAATAATAATAATAATAATAATAATGAATGGAATAAAAACATATTTACACAGAAAAAATAAAATTATAGTAATTTTTCAGGGTGAAAGTTGTCCAAAATAGTATAAAAATTAAAAAATGTGAATTTATAGAAAAATAACTGCATTTTTTTAAATATATTGATTTGTGACAAATAAGGTGAAAATATAAGATAAAGCTGAATGTATTCTTGTGCAGGGGAATGTAAACAAAAAAACAATAGTCCAAATAACATATATATATATATATATATATATATATATATATATATATATATATATATATATATATATATATATATATATATATATATATAATGATTAACATATGAAACTATGAAAAATAAAATCTGAAAAAAATGAAAATGGCACACATCAAATTTACCTAAATTTGCATTTATAAAATTATTCTATGTAAATAAATGAATAAGCAATGTAAAAACTTCAAGGTAAGTTGAACAAATTGACATCATTATACACTGTTTAAAAAACAAGCAAATGGAGGGTGAATTATTTTCATGATCTTTGCAATTATTTTTTAAAAGTAGAATTGCAGTAAAATTGCAGAACAAATAATTATTATGAAAAAAGCACATTTAATTTATCCAATAAAAACATAATATTAAGGAGTGCGATGGGGACGGAAACAGGAAATGTATTAATGCAAAAAAAAGTCTCATAAAATCAGAGAAACCATCAGAAATATTTGACGTAACAATAAAATAGCAACAGTTACTTGAACAAGTCTCTATACTTCAAAGCGATAAATCACGTCGTCGATGATCCGATATGAAATCCCAGTTGAATTCTTACCAAAATAGCTCCGAAGCAACCGAGCGTCTCCGACTATCAGTTCTGAATTATTTAGTGGCTCGGTCGTTAACGGGCGATAATTGGTGGAGTTGTTTCCTCCTCTCCGTCTCTGCTAATGGCTTAAGTGCCTCGGTCACGTGACTCCGTCGTAATATCGCCGAGTCGTCGAGCAGATTTATTGGCTCATTGACTCGTGATGTTGCGGAGAGGCTTTTATTGTGAATATGAACAGCAGTTCAAGTCCACACGGCTGTAATTCTCTCTCTCCGAGCGTGTGTCACACATCAGCACAAACTTGTTACAAATAATGTGTGGCGCAGTGTTTGCTGTAATATACAGCAATTTCCCGCCGATGAATCACCTCGGAGCAGAACAACAACAGCTGTTTTCGGATTTATATCTGGAAAATGTCTGCAGCCCGGCGCTAGCGGCGCGCGCCACCAAATAGCTTTTCCCTGACCCTTGAGCCTTTCCTCCGTCCTCGCGGCTCATTACTGCCCACAGTCACGGCAGAATTATGTGTGGATTGTTCCCTCAAAACAGATTCATTACTGGTCTGAGGGTCCGCGTCTGCCGCAAACACAACAGAGAGCCGCATGTTTGGGGACGAATGAACGCGGCGCCGAGGTCACCGGGTTGCATTTTCACTCACAACACTTCGGTGAGACGGGAAAATAGCGAGGTACAAGGTTGGCAAAATGCTGAGACCAGAAGCAGGAGCTGTTGTGAAGCTTCTGACTTTCAGGGCCCAGTAGGTGGCGCTGTGGCGCTAAGTGGTGGCACTGGGACAGACCCATAACTCCTCAGTCTTTTCTTTGGGAGGAAGGAGGCTGGGCCTCTTATCTCCAGCTGCTGCCCCCATGACCTCACAATAAGCCCGGAGGATGGATGAGATGGATCAAGTTGGATGACAACCGCTGCTCTGCCTCAATTTGCAACACAAGCATGTCTACAGTCTGCAGAACCAGTTGGGACTCATGGGTGGAAGTTCAGAACCACGGACAGTGGTACGGGTTCAGGGCCACTCCTCAGTTGCTCCTAGGAAGCCTTCAGCACTGGACCCCCATCCAAGGAAGCAGTTTAACATTCAGAACAAATTGAAAAAAAAAAAAAAACAGCGTCACTTCCGGCTCCCTCTGACAGCGTGACGGTGCCGATCGATGGTAACCCACTGGTGTGGGCTTCACGCACAATCTCAGTGCGCACAGGCAATGGATGATGACGACAACACCTGGGGCGCCGAAATAATTGCTGCGGTTTGATGTGTTCAAATTGCATTCACACACACACACACCTGTGTCACAAGCACGAGTGCAGACCCACAACATCATTACGTGTTTACTCCATCATGCCGCCTATGTGGGTCAGTAGCACATGGAGTGGGCGGCGGCGTGTGCTTGCACCTGTGCTAGCATTTCCCACGACCTGGAGGTGTTTGCTGTCAGGAGATCCACGTCTCCATTTTTCATGGTTTGGGGGTGTTTTACTGAGTTGGTGTGTCGTTCAGAAATGCGTTTGGTGTGAAGAGGTGTGTTCTCTGCCTGTTCCTGTGTTTACAGTTGCTTGTGAGAGTTCAGTGTGTGTGTTTGAGTGTCTGAGTATTTAGTTCATCAGTATTCAATCTACATATTTATTCTACATGGCTGTGAGTTTTTCCTGTGTCTTTTAAGTGTTTTTTGTTGATGTTAAGTTTTTGTGTACCTCTGTGTATGTAGCCAAACTGCAGCTCTTTGCCCAGTTTCAAGAGGCTCTTGAGGCTGTTGAGATGATTGTTTGTACAAGAGATTAGTCGGGAAAAGTAAGGGCGATTTCAGCAAAATTTCAAGATGTTGTTGGAAGACTTTGAATGGCGTCTAACTTTGAAACAATGGCCATCGCCTCAGGTGCGCTGAGCCCCTGAATTCATTGCCAATGAGAGTCGCGGTCTTCAGACCTGGATTGTCACCAGATCCACGATTTAACATGACAAAGTTCCACGTTTCACTTTGTCATTCACTAAACTAAAGGTATGGCTAGTGTTTCACCTATTATTCATTGTTGAACGTTGTGGAGTCTGTTTAATTCAGTGGAGTGAAGATGAGACGCGCCGGTCTGTGTGCGTGTGAGCGACGCTTCAGACTGAAGCGTCCACCACGCTATTGGTGGCATGAGCCACGTCAAACAATATACAGTGGTACCTCGGTTTTCGAACGTCCCGGACTTCGAACAAATCGCACTTCGAACTAAAATTTCCAGATTTTTTTGCTTTGGATTTCGAACGAAAATCCAGAACTCGAACGCCCCCGAAAAAAGCCGGAAAGAACATAACGTGCGCGGACCGATCAGCTGAGCCACGACACGCTTTGTTATTGTGTATAACGCAGCCTCTGTATGCAGACGTGTCCCGTTAGCTACATTTACTGACTGTTTTTTCTTCATATTGAAGTGTAAAATCTTTCCTGTCTCCGCACTGGACCGTGGTAGAGTGTCACAGGGGAGGTGCTCGCTCTCCACACCTCCGAGGCTGGAGCGCTCACTCCAGGGTTTGATGTCCTGTTGTGGGCTGGAGCTGGGACAGGGATGAGGCGAGTCTGGGACAGAGCGTTACTTGGTTTATGACTTTGTCACAGCCAAACTGCACAGAAGCACACATTCAGAGCTGGACACGCACCGGGCACCTCTTCACTTCTGGAGAGACGTCACTCACTCGGCAACCCCTCCCACATGCAGCGGCCACACACATAGAGGAACAGCGCACCTGCAGCAGACACTCTACATTCACTCCTACAAAAGCCTGTTTTAAGGCTTGGAACGCATTATTTCTTTTTCCATTCATTGTAATGGGAAAAACCGAGTCAGATTTCGAACAAATCGCTTCTCGAACGGCCGTCTGGAACGGATTGTGGTCGAGAACCAAGGTGCCACTGTATATGTCAAATAAATGGCGCTCACGTCTCTATCTACGCCGCTTGATATTTCAAAGATTAGCACGGTAAAATGTATTTTTATTTTAATAATAAATGCATACGAGACATACGAACCAGCGCAAACCAGCAACCTTGTGACACACAGTGATGAGCTTTAACCACTACAGGATGCTGCCGCAAAGTCACATGACCAGCTGTTCAAGTGAGCCCTGTCTGTTACACCGATATATTTTTGGCATATGGCTCTTTGCAGCAACACAACAAAGAAATGTGGTTCTTAGCCTCTGACTGGTTGGCCACCCCTGATGTAGGGGGTCCCCGCCACACAGAAATCTGGCAAGCCAGCGTAACCCTGGTTATTATCTGGAGTATAGAACTTAAGAGGGATTCATGCCGAACAATAAATATTTACAGAAATAAATTAGACAAAAGCTACATTTCACTTTAAACATGTAATACGCCTGAGTCACAGATGCTTTTACAGCAGCCTAGTCTGAAGTAAAACCCATTAGAATCATCGTCCACACAAAACAGACGCCCTTGTGTTTTGGTTTTTCAGGGAATTCAGTGTGTTAAAGTGTGGTGATGTTTTGTGTATTGTTCAGTATGAGCTTCTCCACAGTTGAGTGTGTGTTAGTGAGATGTGTGTTTCAGTGCTTGATGAGTGCTGGGTTGTGTGTCTCAGCCTGTTCAACATTCAAATAATCTTCTGTCAGAAGACTTTGAGAATTAAATGTCAGACACGTCTCCTTTAATCCCTAATCCAGCAGTCGAGAACAGCTGTAATCCAATTTATCTGAACTGATGAAGCTTTAAATCCAAAGTGTCTTCTGTGATCTGCTGCCACGAATGTTGCTTCTCCTGCCGTCGTCTGGTCCGTCCACGCCTCTGTGATCTGGTGTGGAATCTCTGACGTGAGAATTGAAGAAAAGCGTGGCACGAAAATCAGATTACGGTCGACGGGGTCAGGCACATCCGCCGTGACCAGCGGCGCTACATCTGAAGAATGGAAGGAGGCGAAGAAGAGAGCGCAGGCAGGAAGGCGGTGGATGCTGCCGTGATGTTTGGAGACTCAGGAGTCAGAGATGAAGGTTGTCATTTTGAGGAAGGACCAGATCAGAAAGGAGTCTTTCAGAGGGACATGTGGAGACGCTTGGAGACAAAGTTAGGACGAGCTGGTTTGTGGAGAGGAGGGACAGAGTTGGACCGGGAATGTTGGAGGCGGAGACTGGTTCAGTTTCACGTCCCCCCACCCAAGTTAGATGAGGCGCGTTGACTTCAGCAAGCAATGGCGCGTGCATTTATGAGGCCGCCATATCAGCACCGCACGCGGCTAACAAGACGCCGCCGCACGCATCCAAGTCGCTCAGCAGGTAATGGATCCATGGCTTTGTTTGTTTGCAGTAATTATCGTCCCACAGAAGCTCCGAATACGCAGCGTTGCTTTGTTAAACGCAGGCGTTTAACCCCCTCCCGCCTCATCTGCACATTAACTGTGATGTCATCGCGTGAGTCACAGGACGTGGAGGTGGGGGGGAGAAGGGCTGAGTCATCTGTGTCTAATGGACCGACAGAAACGCGGAGGAGTGAGCTTCTTCACTCTAGTGAACATCTTTGCTGTGTGGCTGTGTGTATTGTTAGTAAGTTAGGGTGCACCTGGTTTAGCTATACTTGTGAGGACCCCACAAGTTTAAGACCCAAAATGTGGGTGAAGACTAACTGAGTCAATAAAATGGGGTTTAAGTTTGGTTCGGACTCCTGGTGAAGTTTAGCCATGTGTTTTGGATGCTGTGCGTTTTAGTGTGTGTTGAATAGTGTGTCCATTGGAAAAGAACAACTGTGTGTTCTCTGTGTTTGTCTTTACCAGTTGGCTGTGAACAGTGCATCTGTTAATATCAGTGTGTATCTTTCACATGTTCTTTACGCGGATTCAAGTGAGTTTGCTCAAGTGCGCATGCATTCGTGTGTACTATATATGTATCTATAAAGGAGCTGAAGAGAATTAAGTTTTATGTCTGTAAATTTTGCAGAGATAATTCTTTAAAAATTATTTTGTTCAATAACTCAAATATTTCCATTATTAAATATGGTATAATATATTTAATAATGGAAATAAAATATGCTATAATATATATATATATATATATATATATATATATATATATATATATATATATATATATATATATATATATATATATATATATATATATATATATATATATATATATACCATTAAAATATATTATATATATAATATATATGTATTTATATTATATATAAATATATATATTTTTATGTAATATTATATATATATATTATACCATATTTTAATGGAAATATTTGAGTTATTGAACAAAATAATTATTTTAAAGAATTATCTCTTTATTATCTGTACAGATTTTTTTTTTTTTTTTTTGCTCTGTGTGTTTTTGTATTGGGCTCTGTCCCGGTGTTTTTATGTGTGTGGGAAGAGCAGACATGCTGATTGTGTTGGCAGTTCAATTGGAAGTTGGAAGTCCGAGCCGGGAGAAACGTCACGGCTGCTCTCAGTACGTTCCAGTTATGGAGGTTGGAAAAGAAGGCGACTTCCACCCAAGAGAATCTCAGGCAGCTTCTTAATGAAGATGTTCCATTCACCACAAAAAAACCTGCAGGATGAAGAGGAAATATACATTTGCAGAATGGGTTTTTTGCCTTTGGTGCTCTTTATACATTCTAAACTGTTACTTCATTCGGGGAAGCCATCTTGGATTGCGAACTTCCGAGTGGGAAATCCAAAGTCCAGTGATGTTATTAGGAAATCGGGGGCGGAGCTGAGAATTTCCCAACATGAAATGGGCACTTCCTTTATGTTAGCATTGTAGAACTTGCTGCTGAGCTCGGCTCTGCTGCATTGACTGTTTTGAATGGCGGGTTTGTTCCTCTGTGAATGGAGTGTAACAACACTGAGCGAGGCGTGGGTCAGCTTGGTGGATGGTCCTCTCCCGCTCACGTCTGCAGCCGCTGGGGAGCAGGAATGTGTGCAACTCAGGAAATTAAACTTTTCGCTGCAGCAGCTTGACCTGAAACAAACAAAAGAATGTGGCAGATGAATGTATCGCACGCGTCTAGACAGCAGGGCGTGTGCGTCACACGGTCGTGGCCGCAGGGAACGCGTTCTCGTGCCGTGGAGGTCGCTGACTGCTCCCATCGCTGCGGTCATGACAAACTGTCCACGCGGTTTTAATCTCGCGACTTCTGTTGATGATGTCACTTCACTCTCTGGCAGGACGTGAGAGTCTCTGCCGGGTCTGTGAGTCCAGTTTAACACCATCATAAATGTTCACAACAGTAATAACAACTTCGCATAACAACTTTCATTTGTCAGCCGCCATTGATGAACAATGAATCCTAGCCACAGCATCCAGACAGATTTCAGTCCTTTGTTGTGACTCGGGATTTGACTCTTCATCATCCACCTCTTCACACCAAACTGAGTCAGACGAGTCAGTTGACTGACTTGCACCTGAAGTCTGCTTCGAGTCTTGAAATTATTCATGTGGTGGCTAAAACTGACTCAATGTGATGCAACAACTCCATAGCTAAGACTCATTCCTGTGAGTCGACTCCATCCAAGAGTCCTTTGAGTCAGTCTGCTGTGGGTCGGATGCTAGTGGACACCAGCAAGGAATTGATGAGTCTGTACACCTAGCATTGCAATGACTGAGTCATGGACAAACCCTCATGACTCATGGGTGCATTTGTGGGGTACTTTACCTGCAACACCTTTACTCCCCAGTCACCGTGACTCGTACCCATGAGTCACTTTTTTTTTTCAAGTTGGTGCAATATGTGTCTGACTCGCACTGTATCTGGGGTGACACCTGATGATGACATCACACTGTTTTTCATTTTTTCATTGTTTTCTTTTTTTTCTTTTTATTTTTTTATGACGGTTGGCCTTCACAAAAGACTCCTCTCGCTAACTTTTAAAATTGAATTTTATTGTATTGTATTGTATTTTTATTGTTATTGTTGTTTCATTCAATTCACACATTTATCTCAACCAAAAATGAAGCTTGTGAACGTGATTCGGCGCCATCTACAGGAGGAACCCGACCTTAACAGCTGAACATTTCTACCCTGCCCTGAATGTTTGAAAATACAAACTTTAATTCACTTATTTCAGCTGCATGTTCAGGATTTACTGTATTTAATTGTGCTATATGAGAAAGTATGATATTGCATAGTGTGATGTCATCAAAAAGGGCCAGCGTGGACACAGTTTGCTGGCTGGATCAATGTATGCCTTACACCCAAGTGACCGTCTAGGATTGAATTCTAAAGAGGTTTCTTCTACAGTGCGTCGCTCCGACTGCTGACCGGGTTTGACTTCTTCGTGATCACGACAGGAAGTTCTCTTGATGCGAGTCATTGACCTGGACTGATTCTTTCTTTTGGATATTGACTCAAATCTCGACAAAAGAACTTCTCGTCTGACTCGTAGCTGGACCCTCTAAGCATCACTTGACCAATTCTTTCACGACAGACACGACCGAGCGGCGAAGACAAACCTGAGGTAACAAACAAGTGACTCATAGGTTTGATCCGGAGGCGGAGTCTCATCTCACTCATGAATCCGAGCGTCTTGTTTCCTGTCTGAGATGAAAACTCATGGTTCGTCATGTTTCCTTCAAATAATCATGATTACAATCTGAACTTTAAACAAGTCGCGGCGTTCGGTCGCGGCAGCGAGGGACGGGATGAAAGAGCCGCTGACTAATCCACCGCCTGGTTCTAATGTCAGGCGTCTTAAATCGGCGACGTGCATGAGCAAACTCAAATTACACATGATTTCCTCTGATAAGACTGATCTGGGCGGCCCAGGGCTTCGCCTTCTTTTTTCTCTTTTCAGGCGGCAACAAAACACACGCAAGTCATTAAGTTTTCCACTGCGGACGGCGGATAATGGATGGATGATGTGTTTATCCTGTTTGTTGTGGACTGGTGACCTTGTGTGACCCCTGGGGGGGGCAGAGGAAGTGAGTAATGAATGAATGAAACATGTTATTTTACCGAGATAAGAACGTGAAAACCCAGTTTTGAAGCTTAACTTGTTGGTGAACGGAAGCTAGAACTCCATCTGTAGTGGTCGGTGGTTCAAGTGTGACACTGCCATGAACCTCTTCAGCTGTGGGAGTCAGGGATTTGTGAGTCAGAGTCTTGTTCTTTGGCCAGGCGACGAGAACTTCCTAAGCTGGAGTTTCCTGAGCAACGGAATCGTCGACAAGCAGCCGCAGTCAATAAAAGGTTCTCCTATGGACACAAACAGACTCACACAACACACACACTCCTGATCGAGTCATTAACTCATGAGTCACAAACGCAGGAGACTCTGGTTGATTTTTCAGAACTGAATAATCTTGTTTGTTCAACTGGCTCACTCTGGTGACTCATGGCTCTCAAGCAGCGACTCACAAAGACTCAAAGTGGGTCAGACTTGAGACTGGCTGAGACTCTCCAGACATGAGTTGCCCGTCCTGGTAACCAGGTTTAACAATCCCAAAATCAAAGTTCAGTTTTCAAAAGCAACACCTTACGCAACATACAGCTACTACGCTCACGTGACGACCACAGAGACTCATTTTTTCTGAGTCATAATTCCCAGCGGAGTCTTGGACGAGATTTCACTTCACAAATTCTGCTCTCAGAAGTATCCAACGCAACTGACTTTGTGTGTTGTGAATCAGTTTTTGTACACAAGTAAACCACAAACATTGGCTTTGATCTCGACTCCAGAAGACTCACAAACACGGGTCAAACATTAGTGTTGACCTCACAGATATCCTTCAGCTACCTCCATCATCTGCATCCAGCACATTCATGTGTTTGCAGCTAACACACACATATTTCTATCTCTATCTTTGTGGAGACCTCTCATTGCCATAGCCCTTTCCCCAGCCTCTCCCTCTAAACCTAACCATCCAAAGCACATGGTTAACCTCAACCAGGACTCTGAACCACACTGGAACCACAAAGATATAAGGTCCCCACAAGGTGTTTCCCCCCAAATTGGTCCTCACGTGGATAAATAAGCTTAAACCCCCCCCACACACACTTTTGTTTTGCTATTTTTGTGAGGACCTCTCATTGCCATAACCCTTTCCCCAGCCTCTCCCCTCCCCCGACTGACAGTTTAACCCTCTAAACCTTGTGAGGACAGGCCAAAATGTCCTCACAAGAAGGAGGCGTGTTAAGACTTGGTACTCGTATGGCTAAACACGGCCACACACACACACTCACACACACGCGTGCACGCACACTCAGCAATGTTTGCTGTAACACAAACTGTCCAAATAGCTGGAAAAGCAGATGCGTCTTTCATATTTGATCTGTGAGCCGCCTGCCGGCGCTGGAATCCACAGATGACATGACCGGGTTGTGTTTTGTTTGGACAGACTAATCAATTGCTGGCATTTGTTGTTATAGCCACGAAAGACGAGAACAAATCAGATTTGACATTTGCGGCCCGAGTGCCGCGGCGCAGACCGCTGAGGCGTCGTTTTTGAAGCGTGCTTACCGTGCACTTTATACATAATGTATGTGTCGAGGCATGACAACATGTGAAACACGCTGGGCTCGGTGTGTCTCACATGACCTTCATGACGGTTCAGAGAGGGCGAACACACGGGGTTAGGAGTTCATTAGAGCCGCTGCCGCGCCTCTCAGGTGCTCAGAAGAGGTTAGCTTTGGAAACATGAGCCTCGGTGGTCAAACATGAGAGAGACAAGCAGTCAGCGCTATTGCTGCAGGTCCTCTCTCTGGATGTTGACTCAAACGGCCGCAACATCTTGGACCACAAGGTCTGCGGCTCCGAGTGACTTGACCCCAGGAGCCTCGCATGCCGACGAAGGTCCACAACTTTTCGAAAGGTTAAAAGAGCGCAAACTTGTTGGTTTGGAAATTACCTTTTAATTCAAATTTATTTTCTGAATTTAAATTCCGCACTTTAAGCCGCAACTTTTTCCCACACAGTCTGATCCTTGCGGTTTATACGGCGACAATAGCCATATTGAATGGATTTTTAAGGGCAAATGAGCTTCATGTTGCTTCGTCACATCCGATGAAATGACAGGCGTTTTATTTACCTTAAAGCACTCGAAATGGGCGGCAGCACCGTGGCGGAACGTGGGCGAAAACAGCGCATTTTGAGCACTTTAATGTGAATAAAAGATGTGAGGAGTTGGTGATTCTAGTTTAGAACGTTGCCCAGTTAGTTTCATGAGTCAGTCACCATCCATCCTGGAGTCTGTTTTCCAAACTAGTTTAGAAGTGATCCTCATGCATTTTTTAGCACCACTGACCTTTCTACGGAGCAGGCAGCACCACTGCACCTGCATCTTATAGACCGGACTCTTAAATCCCTCTTAAATCTAGTGGGTGGGGCTTGTGCGCACTCTAGTCCGGGATGTAATAAGATCCAAGGAATTTCACCCCAAACTGTTTTTTTGGGTTTGATCCAAACCACCCGAGTCACACAGAAGTCATGTGACCTAGCAGAGGACCTTAATGATTTCCATTCATCCCAAGTAGAAATACCACATCTTTATTTGAAGCACAAAACACTGTCACATGATTTCATATCCACAGACTCACAATTTACAAATGTACAGCAACATCAAGACTCACACGAAAATGCACGTCACATTCACGGACGAGGATCCAGCCTCCTTCAGCGTGACCAGGAATCAAGGCGGCGATGACACCGGTGCTGATGCCATCAAACCCTGCAGGTGATTTCACCGCTCACAATTCACATTCCTCAGAAAGAAAGCGCTTTATCGGCTTGCATCAGCGAGACATTTGGAAATGAGGCGCATTGTCTGAATGTCACGCTGTCCACGGCGACGGGCGTTTCGCTCTGACAGCCGTCACGTTTACAGTCTTCAGCAGAAATGCGAGAGTCTTTAAAGAGCTGATTTATGTGTTCAACAAAGTTCCAGCAACACGCTCCAGTCCGGCGTTAATACTGCGCACAACACCACTGCTGGCGAACAAGTGCTCTCCTGGATCAGCTCTGTGCAAAACTCAGGCTGAGGATTCAAATTTGGACCCGGCAGGTCTCGCACGGCGAGACTGCAGGTCTCTACGGACAAAGCTGCCACTACGGAAACTTGTTTGTTTGTCAAGTCGTGAAACAATGGGGTGGTTTTTGAACATGCAAAAAAGGGGATTTTGTACTGCAGGAACTGCATGCCAAGGTGGGCAACAAAAATTCAAATAAAAAAATATTTTTGGGATCTAGTTAAAAAATATATATATTTCCATGTATGAAATCAAAGGTTGCTAGAAGAACAAAATTTAGAAATTAAGAAAACAGAAAAAATATCAACTCCAAAAACCACAAGTTGTTCAATTTACTTTAAAATCTGAATTTTAGAAATTCAGTTTAGGGGGGAAACATTCCGGCATAATACATTGTTTATTTTGACTTTGTTTTTGCTCAGACGCCACTAACTCAAAGGGCTTTCTTAGCTTCCTCGACGGCACTTTGACTGACCGCTGTGCCTTGTGGCTGTTTGTTCCTGTTACACAGAAAAACACAGAGTACGCTAACACTACATCTACAGCTTCAGAACATCACCTCCTCACAGCTGCCGTAGTCACTCTCCACCATGCTGGACCCGTCGTAGCTGCGTGGGTTCTGCAGCACCGGCCTTGTTTGAGGCTGAGCGGTGTTTGACGGCGGCGGTGGGTTCGGATGCTCGGCGTACGACGGCATGGCGACGCTCAGTCGCATGCTGAGTCTCTTGTGACCCGCCGACACGTTGTCCAGGCTCCGGGTTTGGTGCGTGGGGTAGTAGCTGATGGCAGTGTACTCGTTGGGGCATTTGGTTTTGGGGAGAGGAAGCCCGTCGGGTCCCAGGAAGTCGTCGAGGTTCTGGCTGCTGTAGCACGGAGGCAGCGGGGCGCGGCGGTCGCACCGGTCCAGAGGGAAGGGGAAGCCGCCGAAGCGGGAGTTCCTCCGTGAGTCTATGGTGGAGGTGGAGTAGGTGTCCTCCACGATGTCAAACTGGGGGAACTCCTGGACGGTGGGGCGGCCGTAGTAGTCCGGGTCAGCGGGGTAAACTGAGGAACCAGAGAAGAACATCAGTCAGAAAAAGGAAGTTAGTTATTGGACTCCCATTCCTCTGTCAGCAGTAAAACTTTCTCATAAATGAGTGCGATTTGAGCTGCCAAACTAAAGGTGAAGCGGACACTCGACTCATGTTCTGAAGAGTAGCTGAATGAGAGGGATCGATCTCTTTCCTTCACGAGGAGTTCAGGGACGATCTGCCCCGACAGAACCAGAGGGACTCATCTGAACGATCGTGGGCACGGCAGCTGCCACCAGAGCGGCAGGACTTTAAACACTCGCACAGCTCCTGTTGCTTTAATGAAAAACAACAACAACAACAACGTCCACGGCAGCTCAAGGCCAACGAGGCCTTTTAACACTTAATCGCTTTAAATATTTGTGAAGCGGCTCCTGCGCCTGAATTATTGACCGAGGAAGACGTCACCGCCGCTGATGTCGGCGGCTGACGACCTTCAAGTCATTGATAGTTAGCATTGTTTTCCAGGGATGTTTTCCTCGGCGCTGCCTGGACCATTGTGCTCTGAGAACACGTGGCATTCGCAAGGCGTCGGAATGTGACAACTGACGCTCCAGGACTGTGAGCAATGTAGAATATAAACCACTGAATCCATGAGCAGAAAGTGTTACTGTCCGTTCTTCTTAGTCAAAGTCAGTGTCAGGAAAACAGCAAGTTGGTTGGCAAGTTGGCAAGTTGGATTCCAGGGTAAAGAAGAGACTCTCTGACTTGAGTCTCCAGGTGCTTGGAAATGACTTGACTCCAACATGGGAGCAGCCAAACTTGACCCCCCCGCCGCCTTATTTGCTCTTGATGCCATGCTACAGCAGCTTCACCACTGACCAGATTTCATTTTCACAAGTCTACAGCCTCTTCTACAGGCATCGCCACTGAAGTTGCTGCTGAGAAACAACGGACCCTACTACACTGAAGACCCAAACCTTTACCAACCAGGCCCTTCTGCCGACCAACAAAAGGTGTTGAAGTCTAAGAACTGAAAAAAGTTTGACCAGTGCTGGAGCTGGTTGAATGTTTTGCTTGTTGGAAGACCTTGTCATCTGCAGCAACCATATCGTGAGGACACTGAGAACAAGGCTGCTCCTCTGATGTACACAATGCCGAAATGCTACTGGGCTACTACAGCAAAGTCCCCTCAACTATCTGGTCCATCCGTTGGTGTCCATCAAGAGAGACACATTTAGCCAATGGACGGCAGGTTGTCACAAAGAGAGGACACATACGTCGACCCCTGTCCACTGCCAGAAGAGACATGGTCTGTGTCCAAGGACCAGCACCCACTTTTCCAGCAGGCCGAGACCCTCGTCTGAACACTGCAGACCCCCGAAACAGGGACACAAACTCCATCAAAACTAAACCCCATCGATGCACCGACTTGAAGGTCACCTGCAGCGAAAAACGCAAATGAGGATTTGGAGGATTTCATCCCCCAAATCTCACCCGACAGAAGCATTACACCGGTTGTTCAAACCAAACGACGTGATAAAAGACTCCTGCTGTCGCCGGAGTTACAGCGAATACTAAGCAGACTTCCGCCCGCCGCTGATGTGAGACGGGGAGATGGAGTGAGACGGATGATGGAGCGATCCCAGGCAGAACAACAGGAAGACCCCGGGATCGCGGAGGGAACAGCGAGCGGAATCAAGCCTTTGTCCGATCTTATCACACGTTACTGGGTGTTCCTGACAAGTGACAAGAGCAGGAGACGATGTGCATCCTCAAACATCTTTAGAAGATTCTTTCCCTGAGCATCAAACTGTCTCCGACTATTCTGGAGGATGTGTTTCACTCACATGCTGCCGCAAATACAGGTGCACACCTCACACACTCACATAAAATACATATGAAGTAATAAGTCACGAGTTCAATTTTAATGAATGAAACTTGATCAATATGTTTTTCAGACGTCATTTTAACATCAAATTATTTAATATATATATTTCTATTTATTTAAAAATAATTTAAATAACGCATTTTATTTAATTATGAATGTACTTGTAAAGGTGCCAAAATTCTAAAATGTATTTATTTATTTTTCAATTTGTTAATATAATTAGTTTCTCTAAATCTTGCGAGTGAAGTCAAACATTGCATATTTTTACACAATGATTACAATGTCATTTGAATTCAAAATATTGTTTTTTCAAGAAAGTCCCAAATCTTTATCCTACATTTTCAGCAATTTGTGATACTAATAAATAAAAAATAGACGTAGAAAAGACTGAGTATATGAGCAATGAAAGACAGTTTTGTGAACGCCCGTTTTTTAAAATGTAATAAAATTATTATTATTGTTATCGTTATTGTTATTATTATAATTATTATAATAATAATAATAATAATTATTATCTCTGCTCTTCTCTGATGATCGCCCACATTGCAGCTGCTGGCTCCCAATAATCTGTGTCAGACTCGGGTGCGTCACCTCCCGGTGGTGACTTTGATATTACACTCCGGCAGATGAATGTAACTTCCTCAGCCTCTTTGGCGTCGCCAGCCTCCAGTCACTTTCAGGACGTGATGAAAGCTGCCCAACAAGAGACAAGTCAAGTTTATTTGTTCTGGTGCAGGTCCCCGGTGGAGGGTGTGGACTTGGGCTATGATATCTAATAATGAGCGTCTGGAGGGAGTCTGGGTTCTGAGTGGAGAACGTGGAGTCTCAGTGGACCTTGAGGGTCCAAACAAGTCTGGAACTCACCTTGTTAAGGATGAAGCTCGAGAGGAGCTACTGTACGACTCTGGCTCTGAGAGTGAGAGGTTTCATGTTCAAATCCCAGTCAAACCCTGAGGGATACATCGACTAGCTCACTGTGTCTCTCACCCTGGGTAGCTGGGACTGACTCCAACTCTCCACAAGTCAATGAGGAGAAAGAAGAGGAGGAAACTGAGGTGGTGAAGAAAGAGCTGGGCCTGAAGACAGAGCTCTCCGCTGGGTTTCTCCTCTCACCTGTGGTCACCAGCTTTGGAGTGACCCAGAGAACTCTCTGTCTGAGAAGCTCAGTCATCCAGGAGAGACTCACACCCCACACTGAGAGAATCCATCAGCAGTAAACAAAAATCAACATCCAAACATTCCTCCTCTGAGAACCTCTGCGAAGCAGCAAAGCACAGAACAGTGGGCCCAGAACTCCTCTGCCTGCGTGCCTACGAGCCAGCGTGTGGAAAGATATGAAGTCACTCAAACACCAGAGGCTGTCCATCTGCCAGAGAGCCGGCTGTTTAACAAGATTACACTCTTCACCAGACCAGAGGGTGCGAATGGTTTGCACAGTATTGGAGACAAAAAGGGTGAAATAATGGCACTGTAATAATTTAGAAAGACCAGGTATTATTACTTCATGTATTACTCTTAATATTTATGCTCATTTTCAAATTGTTTTCATGCTAGAATTTTTCTTATTTGTTATAATTAATGAAAATATTTAAATATTTAAAAACTAAAATATAATTAAAATACATATTTTTTCTTTTCTTTTTTCTTTTTAATAATAATATTTTGTTTTTAATTATTTTTATTATTCAAATGGCAGCACATTTTAATTCCTCAATAATGTTGAGTTAAACTGGCCAATATACATCTCATATGTCCTAAAGACGCTGGTGCAGAGGTCCGGGGTTCAGGTCCCGGTGCCTCTAGCCTCGCAGCTCAGAGCCTCAGTCAACAAAGATATTTTACTGCAGCGAGTGAAGAAATTTACGTCATTTGTCTCCAATATTTCACCTTCAGCTCATTCGTCTGCCAAACCGGATCAATACTAGCGGCATGCTAACAGCCAACATGCAGTCCCTTCAACGTGAAGCGCGTTGGAAGACGGAGCAGCATCCGCCGTCCTCTGCCCGGGGAAAAGGTCAAGCAGATGAACGACCTGCCAGCCCGCCGTTGCCGGGGAAGTGATGGCATGACGAACGCCTGATCTGCCTCTCTTCATCTGTCTCCAGAACATAGCTAAAGATGAATGAGTCACGGCTCGCTGCTATTGATCTGAAGGAGAAAAAAAAACGAAAGAAGCCGCAGACAAAAGAAGAGAGAGAGAGAGAGAGACGGTTGCGAGCAGAGAGAGAATGAAAGTCGTGAGTTCAGGAATGTGGAGGGCAGTCGAGAGTGAGCACCAAGGTTCGACGTGTCCAGCTTCTCTTGTGTGTCGTCTTCCACCAGTCAGGACGTCTGACTCATTCAAATACATTGGAGTCCGAGACGGTAAATCCAGTGGAGGATTGACAGGGGATGAAGATGAGCTCCCTTCTAATCTGCCTCACCCCTGAACGTCTCATCTGCGGGAGTCTCATCAGAGTCGCGTTGACTGATGGCTCCAGAGAACCTGCTTCCTGTGACACGCTGAGGCTCTTCAACCTTCAACCAAGCGAGTCAATTTGACCTTGAGTTCACCATCTTCATTATCCCGCAAACCTCCTCCAGCTCTTCAGGGGGAAGACGGAGGTGTTCAGGACAACTCTCCACTGTGTCCCCGGGTCTGCCCCAGGACCTCCTCCCATTTGGAGGTCATACAAAGAAAATGGTGAAGTGGTTCTGCTCAGAGTTTCTCGTGCGTGAGCTTGTCACACCATCTCCTAGACGTCACCTTCTCTGAGAGAGAAGTTCTACTGTGAGCCTCTCACAGATGCTCCTCTTCTTCTAAACCTCACCACAGTAACGGAGCCTTTTGGCTCAGCACTCACCTTCATAGTCCTGGTCCCAGTGGCTCTTCCTGATGGAGTCGTTGTCGGAGCTGGACGGCGGCCTGGCGGGGAGATTCGGAGCCACGCTGCACACCACAGGCCCGGACGTCTTCTGGGAGGAGACCACTCCTCCGGACGAGATGATCTGGCTTCTGGGGCGCAGAGATCTGAAGGGCGTGTGGTCAAGGTCGTTGACTGGCCCCATCAAGGAGGTCAACTCGATGGGGTGGACGTCCTGCTGGTCAGGTTTCGCTTTCTTCGTTGTATGGAAATATCTGCAAAGAGTGAAGGCAATGCTTTACTGTCAGTCAGAAGAAGGAAAATCTTTGTTTGACCCTCTTGCGGCCAGGATTCCATCAGCGAAGCACTAACAAGGAAACCTGGGACTCCGAGTGAAGATGGAGAGAAAGTTTCCAGACTGCACTTTTCACTCTAGTTATACTCATGAAGTCCCTGCTCAACTTCCAACTTGTATAATTGAAGAACTTCCCAAATACAGTTCTTCTTCATCAGCTGAGTCTTTCCAGTGGATGCACCAGAACCCGGACTACGACAGAGAGGTTTTTAGAAATCTACTTGTTTTTTTTTTTTGGCAAAAACAGACGGCAAACATCCACAACACGGCAGATACGACCAATCACACTCGGCTCAGAAACGTGCAGCAGCACGAACATGAAGCAAAAACATTATGACCACCAAGTCAGCAGAACTGTGCTGCTTGGCCTGATCACTTTCCGAAGGCTCTTATTTTGTCACTCCACTTCCTGTTCAACTTGCCTTGGCGCCTATGTTGGTTCTTTGTATTCTAAATGATCAGCAGATGTTTTGCTTGTTTGTTGCAGGACTCTCTTTTAAGACTTGGACTCAATGATTTCAGTCAGTGGACTATTTTTTGACTTTCTAAATAAATATTTTGTGCTTCCATGTGTCTCTGCTTCCATTTTCCAAGCCCTGATTGAGACGTATAAAACAGGACGCCATCACAAATCAGTTGAGCTGTAGACCTCCACGTTCAGTCTCTGAGAAAGTTTAGCATGCTGCTATAGAGGATGCCATAAAAGCCTTGAATTGGGGTTTTGTGATGAATAATATCACTGGACAGTCGGGAAAGACTTACACACCGAAGCACTGACCCGTACGGACAGGTGCGACATGGGAAGTGTGAACTATCCTGCTGTACGTGACGTGGCGCAGAGGTCACTGTGACGCACGATTTTAACGTCAACGCCCGACCTTGTTACCTCGGGAAACAGGATTATTTCAGTTTCGTTGTTCAGTTTCGTTGTTTGATGTTTACAACAGTCTTGAGGTCGGAGCTTCTAGAGGCCCTCAAGCTAATGTATGCAAGTGTAGTTACAAAAACATCCAAGCTACAAGGGGAAAGAGGCAGGGGACAGAGAGGCAGTGAGAAGAGGTTCCTTCTCTGCCACTGGAGAAGCACTTACACGATGCTCTTGACTTGAAACCTTCTCAGACTTCACTTGGATGGGAAGTGAGTCTCACCAATGACTCAAGTGTAAGCTGAATCCACCACATGAAGACCCGAACTTAACACGACTTGGCTTCAAAAAAGTTTTGTGATTGAAAGACATCTACTCTATTTTGGGCCGTGACGCTGGTGAAAGTCAATAGAGAACAGTCTACATGGAAGAACTCAAACTTTTGTATTGGACGCCCATTTTGCGAACCACAAGAGCTTGTTGTGGTTGAGCGATGATACACATATTGCTGTGTACTGTTTGGTTCTATGTCAGGAATTTAAGAAAATGTGTATTAAATGATGAACATTTGGGTTTTGTTGCACCATCAGGTGGGCAGGGGCCCTCACAGCCACGTCGCTTTCGCGGCTGGAGATCTTTCAGTTCACTCAGTGGAAAACGTACTCACCCGTTGGCGTCCTCGGTACGAGCTGCTTTCTTGTTTCTCTGCTGGACGTATCGTTTCCTAATGCAAACAAAGATGGCGACGAGGAGAAGCAGTCCCAGGATGCTCCCTCCGATCTCCAGGATCTCCACGTAGCCGAACCCAGGAGACACCTGACACGAAACGTGGCACACGTGAGCAAATCCTTGTCACGGGATTCAGTTCAAGACCTGTCGTGCCACCGACCTGAGGGAGCGGGTCACAGTGGAATGTTCCCATAGACACATGGCATTCGAAACCTCGGGGGCAGGAATCAGGCGCGCAGACGTCGATGTGTTTGTGGCACCTGGAGACAAGAGACCAGTGACGAAGGGTTTAAACTGCTCACGTGCGCTCCAGAAGCGCTGCTCGTGCCTGTGGAATAGGATGAGCAGAGTGTTTAGCGGAGAGCAGCGGCGTCTCTGTCACCTCGGCCTGGAGAGCGCGCGTTAAATTTGGCTGGCGATGCTGCCGGTCTCACCGCGGCCCTCCATCTTCCCGGGCCAGCCGTGAAACGTGACCCCCGAGGACGAGCTGGCGGAGCTCTGATTGCTCCGCGCCACCGCTGCGCTACTGACAAAAGACCTATCATTTTGATTTACATAAAAGTGCCTGCTGCTCATTGTCGCATGCTCTTTCCCAGCAGAGACACACTTCAGCTGTATTCACAGGCAAATACAGAGTTGATCATGTCCTTCTGCTGAACTTTGGATTTGGGATGGAGCCCAAACTTCCTCTGTTGTGCGAGATAGCAGCTTCAATTGGGATTGTGGGAGGCAGTCAGTCCTTTTGTTTCAGGGTGGGGGAGAATTAGGGGCCGGGTGAGGTGGGGTTTTGGTTTAGATCTCGTTTCAGGTCTGCGTTTCTAGATGGTCACGCTGGGGCAGTCTGCAGCCAGGACACTGCAACGCCGAGGTTATCCAGGAATCTTGGTCATGACTGAGGCAAAGAAGGAGCAAGGCTTTAACAGTGGCATCCGACGTAGAGATCAGTCGTGGTTGGCACTGCCTGGTCTGGTGGCCGAAAATTCCGTTGCTGGAACCGGAAATTGCGCATGTTTTACCAACTGACGTTTACTGGTAAGCGCATTCGTACATGGTTATATCGCGCAAAGGTGGTTTTTTACATACTAAAATATTTTTTTTTTTTTACATAAAATTGTCTAGTTTCAGTTTTTTTAAAATCTAATATTCTATTTTTTTAAAAATCCAACAACATTAACTAGCAATAAGCAATGCATTGTGCAGGTCAAATGTGTTGGAGGAGCTTGAAATGTTTATTGATTCAATAATGCTGGATTTAAAAAAATAGAATATCAAATACTAAATTGTGACAACGTCATGGCGTCGTTACGCTTCAAACGTGCGCATACACAGTGAAGACTGCGTACTTAGATATGCGCGTAAAAACGTATAATTTCCAGATTTACTATCTGGAATAATTTTAATAATAAAAAAAAAATCACAACTTTACACGATATAACCAGTAAACACAAGTCGTAGAACTTACACATGCGTGTTACTAACATCCGGTTCCAGTCCCAGAACTTCCGGCAGACCGCATCAGGCAGTGACAGTAGTGAAGAAGACTTTCTACTTTCATATGTCATATGTCATATGGGCTGGAATGACTAGTCAACGGACACGACTATAAATGTCTATTAAACTACGCACCCCAAGTGTTGACAACACCATGCTGAGATTTGCCAAACTCACGTTTCAAACCTTTTTTTAGCTATTAAATTACAAAACACCACCATACAAGTATTGTTGAATGACTACAACCCTACAAGATCTCAACCAATAACTGTCGTATGCCGAACAGACGACTGACCATTGAGATAGTTGGTGACCAGTCAACTTTCAAAACCATGGTAAGTTTGGGCCCGTATGGGCCGGGACAACACAAGGAGCCGATTCAGAAAAAACTAAGAGGAATGAGTGGAGCAGTGGCCGTGTCACTCTCGCGCACTGTTGTTTGTAAAAGAGAGCTGGGCAAAGCTCTCCATTTCCTGTTCAGTCCCGACCCTCACCTATGGTCATAAGCTGTGGGTCATGTTGAAAGAATGAGAACCGGGATACACGAGGATGAAATGACAGCTGGCAGGTGTCTCTTTTAGAGATAGGGTAGGAAGTTCTGTCACTTGGGAGAGACTCGGAGTAGAGCTGCCAGCGAGCCAGTTGAAGTGGTTCGGGCATCTCATGAGAATGCCCCCTGGGTGTCTCCTTTTTGGAGGTGTTTCAGGCACGGCCTGCTGGGAGGAGACCGAGGGGTCGACCCAGGACCAGGTGGAGGGATTATATCTCTTCATGAGTCAGTGGACGTTGCCCAGGAGAAGGACGTTTGACACTTGCTGTTGAAGCTGCTGCCCCAGCAACCCTGCAACCTGGCAAAAGGCGAGGACGGATTGGGAACTTGATCATCCAAGGGAGGCTTAGAGTAGTTCTCTCAGTGAGAGATGTAAGGCGATTGGATGCCTCCCCAGACGTGCAACAGAACCACTGCGTAGTGGAAACTGAGGTTAGAAGACGGAAGTGGAAAGTGAGAAGTCTAGGCTTCCTGGTCTGCCCCCGTCATCAAGTGTCATGAAGCAGCGTCCTGTCTGCAGATCCCACCAGATGGCAGTCTCCACGCTACTTCAATGAAACCCTACATCATTGTTAAACCAAGAGCGCCACCTTTTGAGCTGAGAAAATGGAGACACTGCTTCATGATACTTCACCACTGCCTGTGTAGACCGATCCACAAAATGTTGACATCTTTACAAAGTGAAGTCAAATGAATGTACGAACAAAATGCCAACCGTCATGTGACGCTGGAACACACGGAGCCCCATCAGGCGTAAGACCATCCCATCTGCGTGTCCATCATTTAGATGTAAACAGACATCCGCTCGGTGACATCCATCAGAGGAGGAGAAAGTGGATCCCCAGCCAGAGTCCTGGACTCATCTCCTGGAGAGCCACTCACACCCGCAAAACAAAACATCCCCAGCGGCAGCGTAAACAAAATGAGAATATGCAAATGCGGCAGAGAGGGGCCTCGTCGGTGACCCGCCCGCCCGCCCCCCTTCCCCCCTCTGTGGCCTGGTGTTTGTCTTTAATCAGCCCGTCCAATCACATAAACATGCAAATTCAAGCACATACAGTTCTGAAACACTAGCGTGTCCTTGCAGGTGCAATTCATTTAGCATATAATGATTCATGTTAGTTTCCACATCACCCTGCGTGTGTCATTACGTCCTGCATGTGAATATCAGCACCATGTTTACGCACAATTCCTCCTCTGCTCAAGATCACAGGGATCTGAAACCTGGGGTCTGAAGACCGCCCTAAAACTGGGGCTTTAACTCGCTGAACAGACGGCTTTTAAACGCACCGCGGTCGGCACTTCAGCAAGGGTTTATCATGAACTTTATCACATGACGTTTATGGAGGATTACTGAGGAGCCCCCCTGGTTTCTCCTCCTGCCCACTTGCCGTCATAATTTGAGGAGCAACCAAATAAATTCCTCTGAAACATTATTCCAGCCAATCACACCCCTCCCATAACCAACCTGTCACGAAGCCAGATGAGTAAATATTTACGCATTTCTCTCACGTTTCAAATCATGGGGTTCAGCAGGGGGAGTCCAGTCTCCCCTCTTCTAACCACTGTTATGGGCTTCATTTCCTGCCTGCTTTGGTCCGTGCAGGCTCTTCCTGTCTTCGTATGGGGCTAGAACAGGGACAGCTTGGCATTGAAAAAAAAAAAGAATATAGGTATTGAAAAACAGAATCTTGGCTGAAACATTTTTGTATTGAGGTAGAAAACTACAATGGTATTAAAAATAAAAATAAGAATGTTTTTCTATATTTATTTTTTCAGCCAATATTCTTTTTTTTCAATGGCTACATTCCGTTTTTCAGTCAACATTGTTTTTTTTCAATGCCTTTATTCTTTGTTTCAGCCAATATATACTTTTTTCAATTTTTTTCCCTGTTCTAGCCCCATATCTTCGCCACCTTCTGCTCTGTCATGACAACACGTTGCATCACCTACAGCAAATTAGCCTCCGCTTCATGCACCAGACGCCAGAACATGAATCTCCAACAACAATGGTGCTGCTCTCCTTTGCCTCTCTGAGAATTGCTTATCTTTTGTTGGAGTGTTCCTACAGTCTTTATCATTGTCATTATTTTGAGTCTTTTATTTAACTCATGCTTACTTATTGTCTTTTATTGCTCTGTTTTTTTACCCCCTTTGATCATGCCCAGGCACATTTATTCTTCTGGTGAACTGTGGATCTACATTGTTGGAGATCGTCTTTAAGTTAGCATTCTAGCTGCATCTTATTTGAGTTTCATTGACTCTTAAAGAAACTGCATTTAATTTGTTCATCTCCGCTCCAGGAACTTGCTGGTCCGAGCGCTGGCTCTCCTCCGAGTCTCTCCTGGATGACTGAGCTTCTCTCTCTCAGAGACTCCAGACAGAGAAGCTCTTCTCGGGGTCCCTCCAGAGCTGGAGACCACAGATGAGAGGAGAAACCTAGCGCTCAGTGGAGAGCTATGTCTTCTGGCTCAGCTCTTTCTTCACCACGCCAGTCTGATAGCCACTGATGTCATGTTCAACAAGTGTTTTCTATTTGTCTTACATCACATCATATTACCAACTCAAACATAGAAAGAAAGAAAGATGCAAAGAAAGAAAGATGTACAAGTAGTTCACGTCTGAAATCAGTTCATTTTCCTGTTTCTTTCCAGCGTGTGAAGGAGTGAACAATGTCACCTTGCTAATTATAAACTGTCACATGACTGTCTCACCGAGTGTCGGGGTCGTCCGGCGCACAGCTGCACATGTAACCTTGACCTTTGGGCACACACACCCTCCCGTTGGTGCAGGGCTGGGAGGCGCATGGATTTCCCGTGAGCTCACAGCGGGCGCCGTGGAAGAGTCCTGCACACCTGCAGCGCGGCTCTGCCAAGCAAACCAAACAGGGGTTGAATACAAAGAGCAGCGGTCATGGTGAAGGTCTGATCCGACTGGTGCGAGGTGCGAGTGTCTGCCACAGGTGTGTGACTCCATGACAGACGTGACGGGGGTTCGGATTCCGAGCTAATACCTGGAGCGTCTATTCTCAGAGTGCAGCGATGCCGAACAATCGCGCGGGGTGAGCCGCGTCAGCGGCAAAGGTCTTGAATACATGTGAAGTAACGCTGAATGAATTTTTTACCTCCTCCGCAAGACATGACTCACATATTAACGCTCTCACAGCCCTTTGGTGGAGACAAATGTATCAAGGCATGAATGACTTGGTTATTGAATTACAGACTAATGGAGTCAAACTTAAAGATGTTCAAGAATGACTCATCTCCAGGAGTCACGTCGCGTCGAGGCGGAATTGTTCGGCTTCGGCTATGCTTTTGGTTTCAGTCTCTGAACATGATTAGAATGATGTTTTCCGCCAGCGCTGGTTCGACGGCTTCTCCTCAGCATAATTCAGAAAGTTATGAATGGGTTTTCATGAGAGGATTTTCTTGAAAAAATAGGCTCTCGCGCCCGGCTTCATTCAGAACAGCCAAAAAAAACCCTGAAAATTATTCATATTTCTTCCGCCGATTTGTGGCACCTCTTTTTAAAGGTGTTGAAGTGAAGCCTTTCTAAAAGTAGGTTTTTGTGTGCACGGATTTGGAATAAAAGTAGTGCTCAAGGAGCCTTGAGGAGGAACCATCTCATTGGTTCACTGTGACATGTTGGTGAGATTATATCTCTCAGTTCACCTGAGAACACCTCTTCCGCCAGGCCTCCGTGCCCAGGAGGTTTCTGGGTTTCTTCACTTCACGTTCTGACCCCTCAACCGCAAACAAAATGGCGGGGTGGACACATGACTTACATTTTTTGGCCATAAACCAGGTTGAGGATGTCAGAAATTCACTGCTGACCACTTGGCACTTGCTGAGGCCTTGGCATAGCATTCACATAGCATGTTGCAAATGAACCAAAGGACAAAGATGGAGGAGCATAAAAAAAATCACTGACAAACACCTGAACCTGAAAGGTCTTGAGCTCACAAGACTGACGTGGTTTGTTAAACTCACGTACGTCACCAGGTCAGAAAAAAATCTCTCTGTGTTTTTGAATGATTTCCTGACCTTCAAAGATCATTTTTTTTGTTTCCCACAACTAAGATTTTCGTAAACTCTCCATCACCTTCAGCCTCGTATGCAATCAGCGCTTTCCCGGCGCAGCGAAGGAGAAACCGGCGGGTGCTCTGACCTCACAGGTAAACAACCGATAGAGAAATACAAACAGGATTTCAGATAAGAGCCGGAGGTTTTGTTTGTGCGCACAGATCGGAATCGGCCGCAGGTTTATGTTCGGTTTGATATCCCGCTTCATACACAAAGTATTTAGAGAGGAATTATTTTACAGCTGGCGGTGTTATCTGGAGATCAGCTGCTGTACTGAAACAGCCAGAGACGACGGAGGACTAAGATGTCGCAACACAATGAGTCCTCTCTGATGATGAGTCTTGGTTATCATATAGTTTCCAGGTCACATCCTGACCCTTAGTTTAATTGGAGCCCTCCTGAAGGATTCATCCCCCTCATGATCCACTTTAACAGAACCTTTGTTCTGTTTCAGTGTCAGACAGAAGGCCGCCCCGAATCTTAAGCAGGTTTTCACCTTCTAAAGTGTCTTCAGAGAAAAACTGGGAGCTCTCATGAGACGGACAACAACTCAATCTGCCTGTCACGTGGAGCTCTGACGTACCTCCGCTGGCGTCCTCCTCACACACTCCTTGGTGCTGACAGGGGTTACTGTCGCAGCCTGCCGCCCCGCTGCAGCACTGGTGGACCCCGAACACCCTCCTGTAGCCGGACTGGCTCCACTCTGCAGCATCTCCAACTCTAATTGGCTCCCCGTTGAGCTCCAGCTTCTCCAGGCAGCCAATAAAACCACGGGGATGACTTTTGGCCTTTTGGCTGGCCTCCTGAGGGACAGAGGCGAAGAGCAGAGCGCCATGGGCGCGCATCATCCTGCACGGCTGGGACAGAGCGCCGGTGGCCGGGTGCTGCTGGTCCAGGCTCAGTCTGACGGAGGTGGAGGTGACTTCCAGAAGGACGCTGTGCCAGCGACCATCGGATACGGAAGCGGACCTGACGGTGAGCCCACCTGGACCGACACCTTCACATTTGTAGTCAAAGCGCAGCGCTCCGTGGATCAGCTGTAGGAAGAGCACACCTTAAATATTCAAGTCATTTATCAGACGGCGGCATAATGAGCTGGGTTGCTGATAAGATCCTGAGCACTTCTCTGGACCGAGACACTCTCTCCGAGTTCACCTTGCTTTGTTCCGATAGAAGCTGCCAGTTCGTGGTTTTTATGGTCTCGGAAAATCTCAGAGAGAGAATAGTTGGATGTTGCTCAGCTCAATAAGAACACATCATGACAGGCAATGGTTCTCTCCATCTCCCCAGACAGACACAGCTGAAACATTTTGTTATTGAAAACATGAATCTGAGATCAGTGTCTTGAAGACAAGGACCCGGAAAACAGAGTCTGAGGCGGTGGGTGCAGCACACTGGTCTCCACTGACATTCTGACACATTTCACTCAGAGTCTCTCCTGGATGCCAGAGTTTCAGCTGCTCCCTGGAGAGAAAACTCTTGCATCTCTGTCCTTCCAAGATGAAGGACCAGACAGAGAGTTTTTGTTTTCCAAAACAAAACTACAGATTTATGAAACCATGAATGGCCATTAGCTGTTCAAGACAAATACTGTTAAGAAGTTTTGGGTGGTGAGAAGAAATCAGAGTGCCAGGAAAGGACAGCAAAGGAAGGGAAGAACATACAAAGGAAAGACAAAGAAGATGGATTCAAACCCAAAACCTTTTTGAAGCACAAACTATTGGTAGTTGAAGTGAAAATGTAACTAAAAACCCAAGAAACATGAACTAGAATGACCTAAAAGAATAGAGGAAATGAAGCTAAAACTAAAGGCTTTCAGCCCTCCATCAAGCCATAGGTTTACACTCATATTGTGACTTCTTTAAAGCCCATTATCAATTCCATACAGTTATTTTATGTATATAATTTGGTAAGTTTTTTTGAAATATCATTAATAGCAATGGCCTCAATGCAACAGCAGCACTGAGCACTGCAGGTGTGAGCAAGACAGGGAACCTTTAACAGAACGCACCAATAGAACACAGTGGGTGAACATGCTTCATCTTGGTGCATCTGGTTCGGGGGGCTGTTCCAAGGCGCCTTGCTGTCTTTCATGCCATAAAACCAAGTTCATCTCACTTGCTAAGTTGAAGTTAAGTTGTTGAGTTTGGGATGAGTCATCTGGGAATGTGTGGTTTATGACAATATGATATTTCCAAGCCGCGTTATTCAGGAAAAACCATGTTCATTGCAGCTGAACAAAACGTATCCCTCTCTGTGTTTGTGTTGACAAGTCTTTAGAGTAACAAATAGAATGGGTGTTTCCTGTCAGCCAGGCATGTTGCTGATGTTGCCCCTGTACCACACTTCACAGAGGCAGGCGCATTTATTCATCAACATCAGCGTGGGCCTCTTATCATTACTGCCGACTCAGCACTCCTGCAAACTAACAAGCCAGCAGCTTTTTTTTTTTTTTTTCCTCGCGCACCTTTTATCTACTCATGTAGCGAAGGATCTTCATGGCCTCCACATTAAAAATACAGATGCAGTATGTGTCTTGCAAATTGCTACCCGACACCCCTTCGGACGGCAGCGGGCACGATGCATTATTGATACCGCCTCTTTAATCGCCGCAGCATTTTAATATTTTGCGCTGTTTTTAAAAGTAAAGTAGGGTCAGGCAGTGCTGGCGTGGTTTGGGGAAAACGCTCGTTTGCTTTCTGTCTCTTCCACAGGTCCCTGCTTCGGAACAGAAGACGCATCAGCGGTGATTTGTTTGCCTGGCGAAAGCTCCAGAGCTGGAGTCCAGGATCACAACGCTGTGTGGGGAAAAACAGCATTGTTTTTTAATCCATTTTACATGACTTTCTGTGATATCCGCCCAAGATTTATGGCGGATAGTTGCGGAGATTGTGCTGTTGACGCTCAGGGGATTTACAGGATCAGCACCGGCCCGTGTAGCCCGGGCGCCGTGCCAGCTCGCGCTCCGCAGGGACGCAGGCTCGACAGCATCACAGCCTCACGGCTCCGTAAATCAGCGACCCTGCGGACTGGGACGCATCACTTTCTGCGGGGATGTTTAATACTGCTGTGTGCAGCATGCAGCGGTGTTGCATGAATTCTGCTTATATGTACACAAACACAGGAGAGTGATAAATACAGAGCTACAGCCTCACCGCTAACACTAGCTACAGCGTTCACTCACACAGAACTTGAGCATGGGGTCCAGGCAGAATCTACAGTTGGAGGCAGTGATGGGGTTCAGTAAATCAAGTTGGTTTGCTCAGATGAAAATTGGATTTCATGAAGATGATTTGGTAGTTTCCATGTGGAAATGTTCCTCCCTTGTTAGTGAGTGAATTGTAATACAAGAAAGTTTCTGGTCGACTGAACAGAGGTCACCATGCTCACTATAGAGAGTTGTTCAGGCCATGAGAGAAGGACGGACTCGAAGAGGAGAAGATCCGGGACGTTATCTGGGCGTGCTGCAGGTCATATGTGAGGGGAATGAGAGCGTGGGGTGAGCCATGTTGGACTCAAGGTGAAAGTGGGGACCATGATGAGATTGTTGGCTGATGAGATAGTGATCTGTCGTGAGGCAATAGGTCAAATATTTTGGGTCAATCATCTCGAGAGAGGGACGGAGATGAAGGTTGCCAGCCGGGTGGAGACTACAGTGACGTCAGAGCAGCAGCTTCACTGGACTTTAAAGGTCACTGACATGATGCGTGTCTAGAGAATCAGGAGTCAGAGTTGGAAGAGTTAATAAAATAGCTGGTTTTTGACCCACAACGAAGCACACCATGAACCACACGACAACTTATTAACCACCATCGGCTTGACCTCCATATTTCTGTCAATTCTTAGTACTACGGTTCGTCCTCACCTCAGATATGTACTGATGACGGAGCTCCACCACAGCTGTAACAGAATGTGGTGTTTCACAGCCAAAACAAAACATGGAAGAGTGTTGTCCTGCGCAGCGTCTGGATTGATCCACGCTGCTCTCACAACACGTTGAACATAGTGAGAGAGATTACTGACGATTGAGAAGGTTTTAATCGGTTCAAGATCAAGTTCAGAACCTGACGTCAGAAATGACCAATGAATAGTCTGGTGATCTTCAGTAACTCAAGCTGCGTCTTTCCTCCTCCCAGTCCTCCTCATATAGACAGCTATGGTGCAGCCACATCACAGCAGTGAAAACAGTTACTGTTGAGCGCGGCATTATTCATTTAAGCAAATCTGTCTGTCAATAATGTCAGGTGTTTATCAGCCTACTAAAGGCGAAAACACGTGAGATATCAAACATCCGCACACATCGCCAGTCCCAGACCGTTGCCCTGCGCTCCTGTTCCCGAGTGCAATTTTCCGGCAGCTCTCAGCTGCACACCTCAGTGTTTTGGGAGTTTGAGAAGTTGTTTTTGATGTTGTGCGCCCAGACAGCTATCAGACCCTTTACTGCCCAGCATTTATCATGTTACTGTGGAGTCGCGCTTTTCACATAGTTTCCAGCGCTGAGTCGCCTAAGGCGAGAAGCTCACCACTCGCTGAGAGTTTACCGAGACAGCCGGGATGAAGTCCGCGGCCAAAACCCGACTCGCTTGTGTTCACAAACAGCTTTGTCTCGAGACAGAAGCCGTAGTGTGAAAGCGTCCTTACAGAAGAAGATGCTGTGGTTGTCAGCTCATGTGGAGTCAAAATAATCACAAGCAGAATGGAGTCCAGGAGGCGCTCGAGTCAGGGTGAAGAAATGAAGGGCTGACTTGTGGTCTAAGGTTGTAATAGCACCACCAGAAGCAGTGCCCCTTCATCGCTGGGTCTGGTCCTGTGTTTCTATGATGCAAAGTGGGCGAGTCTAAGAAGGATTCGCGAGTGATCATTCGATAGATTTCAGTAACAGTGATGATCGACCGATTCTTTTTAGTCTCTGTTAGGTGGATTGTTTTTCGAGTGCCCTTGAACAAGTCCCTGAACTCCTCTGTCTCTCATCTGTCACGACATAAAAGCGTGAATTATCTAGAAAGTCAATCAGGTTGCGCAACGAGACCAAGCAGGCGCGTGCACGGTCCAGTTGCTACATCTGTGTCAGCGTCAGGTGGGAGCCACCGCGTTTCTGAAGAGCCACTATTACTTCTTCTGCTCTGCTTGCCACGGCGCCTTCTCATTCATGCATTTCCACTTCAAACGAGAGGACTGGACTGGCGACCACCGAGAATACGACTGAGCTTCAATCTGTATTTTCTTACTTTAAGAAACTAGCTGGTGCGCACTGATGAGATTTGGTGGTTGTTAGCACACATTGCAGCGGCACCTCTGAGGTAGCAAAGGTGTGGATCGGGATCCAGACGACCACTTTCCTTTTGAAGCCGCTTCTTTTCACCCTTGTGGAGTGAGACACCCTGGAGGAGGAGCCCGGGGAGAGACTCACAATTAAAGTGTTTGAATATGCAGCCTGAGTGCGCCACATGAACGAGACCAAGCCACAAGGGTGCAGCGCCTCATGTCTGGACCGACAGAGAGAGAATTATTCATGTCTCTAAGAACACCAAGACTCATTATTCCATCCATCCTTAATGTAAAGCCTCTTCTGAGCCATCTTCTATTCCAAAAACCGCCAATGATTTTTTTTTTTCTTTTTATTCCCGGAAGTCTCCTGGTAGCAAAATTCATCAGGAGTGAATGTAAAGGGCAACGATGAGTCCATTACACTTGAACAAAACCTGGAATAAAAAACAGACTTGCATCATCTGCTTGCTAATCTGGAGCCTTAAACTGTGTGTGCATGCCGCTACTGTCGCCTCTGATATTCAGTCAGGCGTTTAGCATACATAGCATGAGGCAATCTGCTTCACAGAGATAAAAGGACGCCGCGCTGGATACGATCAGACGTGTGATTGTTGGAAAGGATGCACTGCCAACAAACTTGAATCTGACTGGGTGTCAGCAGAGGGTGTGACAGTGGTCCGCCATGACGTGTAATAACTGCCAGCGGCTCAGGCGTGGACGGTAATTCGGCCGACATTGACCTTCAATGATGGTGATTATAGTGTTCACCCTCGTGCGAGAGGAGCGTGGAAGGGGTTAAGTGCTTTAACTTAGCAATAACGGTGTGACAGGAAGGAGGAGACGCTCACTCATGCAGTGATGTACTCACTGACACGTTACAGAGTGTGTGTTATCCATGTGGACCCCTGCTCCCCTCCTCGGTCAAGCACCTTGGGGGCATCAAAAGGATGAAAGGGCTCATGGGTGAGGGTTCAGACCAAGGGGGAATCCACCCTTGTTCACCGATGTGCTCTCGTAAACGTTGACATCAATGGGGCAGTGAGTTACAGACAAGGTCACCGTCCTACACTGTTGTTCAAGGACACGGAAGCGTATGAATATGAATCTAGTGACATATGTACATGTCAAGCAAGGCTGTGACAAGGAACAGCAGGTTTCACGCCGACCTTCACAGCATTACGCAGGTGGAGAAACAACACTTTTTCTATGACCTTAGCTAAGTTCAGAAATTGGTCTAAAGTTATTTGGATCTTTGGTGTCAAGACTGGGTTTCTGAAAGGCAGGTTGGATCTTTACGTGTTTACTTTATCGATTGATGTATCTTCAAGGAGCTGATTCCATGGTTGCTACTTAGCCTTGCAGGACCAAATAAAAGGATTCAGTTTTCTTTCAACCTGGAGAAGAGTCCTGACCTCTAGCATTAGCATGTTTTCTGTGGACAGCAACTCTGTGGATTAAGACAAATTCAAACTGCAACCCACATGAAGATAGATATACCATTATGGTCACATGATTCCTGGGTAGCTTACTTGCTAACGTTACTGAGGGGAGCAACCATCTGAGTTCAGCGCTAACGTAAAGAGTAGCCGATCCTCAGATGTCCCTGTCGACGGTTCTAGAACCTCTTTCAGACGCTCTTTTGAGACCTCAAATGTCATTGTGTCCTCTTGACTTGAGCTGATAGGACAACTCCGGACTTCAACTACTACAATTGTCTTTCCAAGTCTAGACTGTGTGACCAAATCGGAACTAGGCTCATGTGTTTCCTCAGTGGATGGACAGTAAATAAAAGCGACTCGGTCAGTTACTGACAATACTGGTGTTTTGGATGATTCATACGATGGACTCACACCCAATAAGATTCATCTCAGATAGTACACCTGGAAGACAACACTCTCAGTGGAAGCCTCACAGATCTTTATCACCCCCATGTGGCCCGGGATCCAAACAATTACAAACCAACATGAGCTCAAAATGTTTGATCTCTACACAGCAGGAGCAGCCGCCGGAGGTTCCCACAGAGGCTCATCGCAATTCAGCCGCACCTTCAGGAGGCGACGAGGCGGTCGACAGCAGAGATGTTTCTATGGTTTCTACGTCTTTTGTTGTCAGTTCCGTCTCTGGACAGCATGATTGCTGCGAACACGTGCTGACGCAAATTGTCATCAGTCAATGAACTGTATTGTCAAACTCTCCTGACACAATTATCCACACTGTGAGGAGCACAAAGGTTTCCTTCGTCAACATATTTATTCATTTACAGTTGAAGAAATGTAGCCAAAAAATATCACGTGGATATTTTCACTCAGGTTGCCACGACTTCCAGAACCAGAGTCGCCATTATCTCCACTAGGTCAGTCCTCCACTGAGGCTCAGACGACAAGCAAACAGTCCCGAGCTTTTCTCATTCGGGCACCTGAACCCTTACCATCTCGAACAGTCAGGACCACCACCTTCTCAGAAGCCCCACCAACCAGCGTGTGTTCAGACTGCAGTTCTTCTCTCAAATCAAACCTTGGCGGTCAAAACAACTGTGGTCAACTCTGATCACTGCGTCCCATAAGAATTCAGATACACACTTTTGTTCTTCTTCTGAAGGACTACCCAGGTGTTCCTGGGACTACCAGGAAAAAAAAACATCTGACCAGCTAGTCCGAGGTCTACTAAGAGTCTCTCCTGGATAACTGAGCTCCTATCTCTAAGAGATCGCATTCTCGGGGTCCCTTCCAAGACCTCGGGAAAGAAGATAAATCCAGCTCTGTCTTATGGCTCAGCTCTTTCTTCACCTCAATCCAGCCCATAGAAACTCGACTTGTTTCCCATGATCAACAGCCCCCACCCAAACTGCGATGTGGGACACTCACAGCCTCAGAAAGAGGCGCTGGAATTCACTTTCCTCTTTCTAATTGTGCTGTCAGAGAGATAAATACCTGCAATACTCCCCAGTCGGTGCCGTTGGCCATCATGATGAGACCGTCCTCGTGGGAAGTCTTGAACCGGAGCGAGAGTGTGAAATGATGGCTGTCTTCGTCCATATGGTGGAGGTAGCGCAGGTACGACGTGTCATTGAATCGCAGCGCTGACTCTGGAAGAAGGAAAACGGAAAAAAAAACATGAGTAAATAAACATCAGTGTCTTCTGAGTGTTCTCCAAATGTGACGGCAGCAGATGAAACAGTCTGCAAACTGAAAGTAAAGTGTGATGTGGGTTCTGACAGACATGACTGCGAGGGAAAAGAGGAGAGCTTCTTCTTCGATGTCTTTGAAAGCGGACGGAGAGAAAAGGGGTCCAGACAGAGTTGAAAGTAATTGGTCAGTGAGTCAGTGAAATGCGTCAGCAGCTGGAGAGCTCTGAATGAACCATGAGTTCATTCACAAACTGGTCCGTCTTTGCTCTCGTTCTCGTCTTGCTGAGATAAAAAATTTAACGAAGCCTTTGGGCTGTTTCGCGGCTTCCCGAAAATCCTGGTGTTTAAGATGAAATTCGTTCGGTGGGAGTTTGATCAAGGGCTGCTTTCGCAGAGCCTGTTTTACATGGACGCGTCAAGAGAAGAGTCAGCAGGAGGGAGACAAGAGGAGAGGGTGGGGCGAGCCTGCGGATGGCGAGGGTGGAGTCCCAGCCATCCCTCCATCACTGCCGGGTAACCTGCTGAGACTGGCTGCTCTTTTGTGTGGCCTCACTGGGATGGGGAGATGTGACTGTGAAACACTCAACTGCGACTCAGATAGACTGCCTCCTTCAGGCAGGAGGCCCAGATCAGAAACCCTTAAAAGGCTGCTTATGAATCGGGGAGATAAGGCAGAGAAGATGAACCTTTCTGTTGCCCTTGACACCTTTTAAAGAGACCCGCACCCGCATCGCCGCCGCCATTCAACCCATCGGCTAAATCCAGAGCATGTTCACCAGTCTAAATAAGGAGGGGACGGCACTAAGACGCTAGGAAGGTACAAAGAGCTCAATGTGTTCCGTCGCCTTGTGTCTCTTAAGGCGCTGCTAATCTGCGACGGAATGTTGGTCGGTGTGTCTGGAAGTCAGGCGACGTCTTAACACCCGAGATTGTGCGATACCTTTGAACAAAGACAAACTAAAACTTCTACCAGACAAAAGAAAGTCAATGTGGCAGCTGTGTGGACAGACAGTGAGATTGAACCGTGGACAATCTGATGACTATTGAGATGGTTTTTGACACCCCAGGACGATTTGAACTTTACAGAGAGAGACCTCAAGCCTCACCACTCCTGGTGAGGCAGCTTCCTCCGTATTTAAAGCAGTCAGGTCGCATTAACAGTTCAGCTCAAGAGGGCAGTTGGTGGAGTTACAGAGTCGCTGCAGCAAGTCACAGGTGCATCGGAATATTATTTTGTTCGACACTAAATATTGATTTGATTTTTTTTTTTTGTAAAAATAAAAACACATATTTCAGCTGAGGTTGAAGTCAAACAACTTAACTGTTTTTGCCAGAAACTACATGCACTCTTCCCCGATCCTCTGAAAATGGACACAAAAATATTGGTTGAATAACTACACAGTAGTTCAAGTGAGTAACATGTTTAACTATATGTATGTGACACTATATTTGATTTTCAGTATATAAATAATAATAAAAAGGAAAAGTTCTTTTTATAGTATTGACTTTGGTTCTTCTTTCATTTTATTTATAACTTAGTGTTAAGTGAGTTAAGTGAGTCGAATATCAAAATGAATCACGATATTTTGATGCCATGATCGTATCGTGTTGCATCATGAGGTTCTCGTCAACACAACCCAATTTGACACCACATTTTTAACCATTTGGCTCTGTCGTTCTCCTTGTCCATGTCTATGAATTACACACTGCAATATGGCGACATGACGAATGAGGAAATTCACATTGCCGTAAATTTAGCTTGATCACTGTAACACGACTGTTTTTACGACTGGAGTTTACGTTACTGTTCTCCAACACACATATGGACGAAAGCCGTGTTTTATGAAGCGGGGAAATAAAAGGTGTGAAAACAGATGGTTTCTCTGACACACCCCGAATTCGCTGTCAATTAAACGCAGAATAGGCCCCGCCTCCTCCAGCTGCCGCTGTCTTCCCATCAGTTAGTGTCGTTTCATCACCCAAAATACTGTTGACGTATTCAAATGAGGTTTTTTTTTTCTTAGACAACAGAGATTTATGAAATCCGATGCGCTATATCATCGACAAAAGAGAGCAGCAGAAGGTGGACCCTTCAAGAGGTACACAGCAGCGCACTCAGATGGATGGGATGCCAGCTGAGGACGACGTGAGCGGCATGTCGATACTCAAAGACTTCAAGAGAGTTCGCTGAGAGACAAGGCTTTGTGTTCGACGCTGAATGACGGTCTGACCAACTTGGTTTTGTGTTTAAGGCTGATAAAAGGCATCCTCACATTCACTGTCTGGATCAGCGGTGACGCTTAACAGACGTACCGTTGCAGGGACAGACGCTCTCCCAGGTGTGTCGCGGCGTGATGAAACCCGCTCTGGCTGTCGTGAAATGGCTCAGGCTCTCTCCCTGCAGACGGACGGCGTTCCGGCATCCTCGCTGTGGACACCCAGGGCCCAGGCAGCCGTTGTGGTGGACCCTGCGGATGTTCAGGCCCAGTGAGTCTTCGATGTCCGAGATGATACCTGTTTCAGACAGACCAACATATGAATTCACCGCGCTGTGCAGAAACATCTCTGGTTTGTGTTTGTCGGTGTGGGACTTGAAAAACCGTTTGAGATGGATCACCTGCAAGTTTGCTGGTCGGCAGACCCGGGACAGGTCCATCGAGTGGCCTCCAGATGAGCAGAACCTCCAGGACCTTGGTGTTGGGCAGCGTCTGCAGGCTGGCCAGATGGAGCTCCTGTCTGGGTAAATCCAAATACTGTCCGAGGAAGCGCTGAAGTCCTCGCCAGTGATCCCCCAGGAACTCCTCCGGCGTCATCCCCACCAGCTGGAGCGTGACGCCAGAGTCCAGCACCCTCTGTGTAGCTGCCCACACGTGAACTTTGACCCCCGTCCACACGCTGAACTTTCCGTCCGTCACGCTGACATTTAGCGAGTAGAATCCCTCCTCCAGGTTTTCGTCCGCCCAGATTTTGCCGTCGGCCTGATCGACGGAGAACCGGCCGCCCGCCGGGTTTTCTGACATCAGCTTGTAGGTCAGGACGTCCTGCAGGTCCTGGTCTGAGGCGTGGAGTCTGCCGATGACCCGGTTTGCAAACATCCCCCCCGCAGAGGTGATGAAGACCTCCAGGGGAACGACGGTGGGGGGATACTTGCTCTGCTCGGTGACGCCGATGTTAATCACACAGATGGACGAGAGCGGAGGGTGGCCGCTGTCCGTCACCTGGTGACACACCACACAGATCTGGTTACACAAGGTGACCTGTTCGCGTGGAAATAGCTGATCTGTGCAGGAGCTCCCACTCCAGAGAACAAGAGGTTGATGGAGTGAAATGCTGAGCGATGGAAGGAAACCTCGCTCATCAGCAATAACAGGGGGAAACAAGTTGGCCAGCCATCCAGAAATCTATGCAGAGCAACTCTTTCATCAGTTAGAAAAAACAGCCTCCGCGACATTTTAAGCAGCTTCCACCAAATGTTTCTTTATTTGTGGAGGTGACGCAGCTTCATTGTCATTTTCTTTAGTACCCCCACTGCGTTTGTCGAGTTTGTATGCACCTTTGTCCGCTGTAGTGGCGGTGAGGTTTGACCTTGTCCAACAAGGTCGGAGATGGCCAGGGGAGTAGTGGAGCTATATTGCACTCAATAGAAACTCAAGGTGGAAGGACACGTAAGAGAGACATGGAACATGAGAAGAAGAAAGCATGAGTGAGAGGTGGGGGAGTGTGTAGGTGAGGGAGAAGAGCTACTCTATTGAAGCTGCCTTTGGGATTGAATATCCAGAGCGACGGACCAAGGAGAAGAAGAGAGTGCAGGCAGGGTGGAGACAAGCCAGAGTTAGAAGAGTCAGCGTGTAGAAAGCAGAAGGTCATGTGAACAGAAAAAACAAAAGAAAACGTGGAAAGACAGAGGAAGAAGCAGCAGCATCCCACCTGAATCTTAAGCTGGTGATGAGGTTTGACCTTCTTCTTGAGGGGGGCGGACAGCGACAGCAGACCTCCCTGGTCCACCTGGAAGCGTCGGTCTTCGTTGCCACTGATGATGTGGAAAGAGAACGGTGGGCCGTTTTTGGGCGTGTCCCTGTCTGTGACCACCAACTGGAGGAAGCTGCTGCCCACCGCCTCACCCTCCTGCAGGAGACCATGGAGTAGGGAGAAAATCACTCCGTAACTCAGGAGGGAGTCACTGCCTGAACTGCTTCCTTCTCAACATTTGGATTTCATTTATATTACCCAATTATTTATCTGTATATATAAGTATTTACTAGTAAACACTGACAAATACAGTAGTCATGTGACAAATGCAGCATCGACAAATGCTGAAATTTAATTTAAAATATAAAAAACACGGTTCGCAGGACAAATCTACGTGCAACTTCTGAGTAAAAAAGGCAAAAACACCTCGACATAAATTCACAATAAAGAAAACCAATGATCTAATTGTAGGGGGAAGAAAAGGGGCTATTTAAATGGGCTCTGTGATGAATCATGTCTGACAAGATACTTTCAAGTTTATTTTCACACTGTAGTGACTTTAATAGAATCCCTCAGCCTCCAGAAAATGGTTCATCAATCTTCAAAGTAAAAAGGAAACACTTTTGGGAGCCGGTGACAGTATTTGAAGTTAATGGAGTAAAACGCGACAGCGATCGAGTCATGTTTTCAAATTAAATTACAACATGAATCACCAAACACAAAGAAGGTACAAGAAAGAGTCAAAGTCACTGATTCATGCTCAACTTCCTGAGGGAGATTCATGAGCGAGAACAGCAACTCTCTCGGCGCTTAGATCAACTCGGAGTGGAGGAATCACCAAGTTCCCAAATCAGGTCTGATCCCAGTCAAGGTCGACGCGCTGCTCCAGTCAGAGGAGCTGAGAGTCGACCGAGCTCTGACTCGATTTTCAGACACCAGTCATTAGTGACAGGCTGAAGGAGCTTCATGGAGCAGTGCCCTTGCTTTCAACGCTCAGTAGGTGGCACTAACAAGTCGAAGGTAATAGAACAGAAGGTGAAATGTGGTTGTCTCTGAAAACGGATGTTCTGAGACGTAGTTGGACTTTAAAGAACACGGTCAGCAGATTGAAGATAAAGGGGAAGGCAGCCAATGAGGTCCATGGATCTGATGAACATGAAGAAGATCCATATAGTGACACATATGTGATATTAGTCTTGGTATTTATGATCCCTGCCTGAATACTGTGATGTTGGGACACAATATGGACATCTACTTAAGGTGACCTAGTTTTTGGTGGCCTCTAGGGGAATGTTCTGCCAGTCACGTCACTGAGCCGCGGTAACTAGGACACAACTTCCTGTCTCGCTCTGTGCACCTGTGAAAGGTCTCTTCATCTTCCTCTTCTAATCTCTGTCAGTTCTAATGAATACCGAGCTGTTCCAGGGGTAACCTCCTACAATAACACCTCATCCACTACCACATCCACTATGAGGCATCCTGACAATGGGGCCAAGCCAGAAGTGTAGAGGTTCTCATCTGAGTCTCTCCTGGATGACTGAGCTTCTTTCTCTCAGAGAGTCCACACAGAGAAGCTCTCTCGGTCATTTCAAAGCTGGTGACCACAGGTGAGAGAAGAAACCCACCAGTCTGTAGAGAGCTTTGTCTTCTGGCTCAGCTCTTTCTTCACCAGCATCCTCATGGCTGAAGGCCACTGAGTCTTTAGACTAAAAAAAAAAACATCATGGGATGAATCCATGAAGTTTTCCAGGGTTTCAGGTTTTCACTTTATGCATTAATGGAGAGTTTAATCTCACTGACTCAAGTTTTCGAGACTCATACTCCAGTGCAACAACCGTGTTTCCACAATGGCAGTAAGGACCATACCGTATATACTCACCTTTCTCACTTAAACACATATACGTTCCATTCGGCCCATAAATCCTCAGTGCACATTTCACACTCAGCCGGGCCGGTAAACATGCAAATGCATCATTTTAATGCAATTAAATATGAGTCATTCTCATGGATTATTCATGTGATGCTGCTTAACATTCAGCTGTGAAGTTTCAGTCAGGATTTGGAGGATTTACAGTTGATTCAAGCAGATTTATCACCTCCGCAGCGCCGCAGGAGGGCGGTGGTTTGCATCACCTGCTGGAGTCGAGGAACCGGGGTCGATCCCGCGGTGATAAATAATGAATCAAGGAGCGGAGAGAGGGGGGCGGCATGTGAAGGGAGGAGAGGTCATTTGTTCTTTTATTTCTCCTGATCCATCTGTGTAATGCAATCAGATTATCTTCATCAGGCCGGCTGGCTGCTGAGGCGGGAACAGATGGGGGAATGTGGATTTATCACCCACCCAGAGTGTTTGGCTCGTGAAGCAGCTATATACTGTGACGGGTCGGGGATTTCCGATTTGGCAGCGGTGCAGCAGGTAGAGTGATGACAAGTTGCCACAGTCGTGTGCGGTCGATGCCGGAGCTGGAGATGATGCCACACAGAGAGCTGAGGGCCCAACTGAGTGGTGTGTGTGACCAGTGATGTCGCAGGTTGAACAAACTTTTCTACCCTCTGCCTCATCCACCCTCTTCACCTTTCAAGCAAGTGGCTGCACGTCTAAACCACCAGACTTTCCCGCCAATTCCGCTGATTGGTGAGCCTCCTTTCGCCCGGATGAAGTCATGTGTGACGCCAAACGCTCACATTTGCCAACAAATATGGCCGCCAAGGGAACACGATTCGGACGTGAAGGATTCTGAATGCACTCACGAATGTCCGAATTCCCATGACTGAACTGTCAAATAGACAGAACTAAAAAGTGGAACTCACTAGTGCAGCATCACCCGAACACTACATGGGTCGGACGTAAACAAACATGGCTGACCTCCAGACTCTCTCCAGGCTGTTTCTGACTCTCAACATCGTGACCCTGTGGAACATGTCAGCAGCTACTTTTTTAACTGGCTGGATTAATGACCCACTGAACAACTCCAGTGACACACACATAAACATTCCCCACCTTTATCTCTCACACTCCACCCATCCAAACCTCCGTCTGTCTCCGCCCTTGTGAGGAGCTCCGTAACAAAACAACCATGGTTCGCAACACGCTGTCAGCCCCGCAACTACTCATGGAACATCATCGTCAAAAACATATTTATCATCATTTATTATGTGTAGGTGTGTGCCTCTTGCAAATAAAGCATATTTGTTGAGCTTTATTTTAAGCTCAAAATTGACATTAATTTCAGTCCATATTTAAAAATCTGCTGCAAAATCCGGAATTTTTGGCAGCAACAATCAATGAAGAAAATACAATCCTAGCCTGATGCTGACTTCATGTTGCACAATGACAGTAATACTGGGGCTTGCAGCTGCTGGAAGTTGTGCAAGAGACCTACAATACAAGACACATAAACAAGGACACAATGTTTCGGGTGGATGTAGCCCTAAGCTTCGTCATTTCAGGACGTATATCTCTGACAGACACGTCGTGCTACTTCATTTAATAGTCCTGGCAGCGACTTCAAGGTTTTATTGAGAAAAGAAGGTGCCAAGAATATGAAGAGCTTTGGCTCCGACAAGATATAATCTACAGACTGTGTTGTGTGAGTCATAAATTCTTGAGAAGCATTTGGCCCGTGTTTCCAACTCAGGATTAGAGGTTGTGCGTTCACCTTTATTTAGATGACAAGTTCATTTGAAGACGCAAAAATACATTATTAAATTCCTGCATTTTGCAAATTGTAAGTTTGTTGTATAACTCAGCTGAATATCTTGGCATACAAAATACATTTTCACCATTCACCTCAAATGAAATCCGTACACACTGTACTAGTGATGTGAAGAAAAACCCAACAGAATGTTGTGGAACCAGCCTCTTCTGGTTCCTCATCTGTAAAGGGTCTGCCGCAGCGAATCAGGGTAAATGCCTTGTGCCTTCTTGGAGATGACGCTCCTCCGTCACGCTGCTTCAGCGTCAACAACGCTGCCATGTCGACCACACGCCACGCTCTTATTCTTCCACCGTTTCATGCATTGATTCGCCACACATGAAGGGCTTCTTCTAATCACGTCGCGGTGGTTAGAAATGAATGCTAACAGAGCTGCTTCCACTGCGAGGCAACCACATGAGCTCAGCGGAGGACACGCAGGTGCTGGCTGGAAGTTGTCCCAGCATCAGCTGGTGATGTTCCTCCAATGTTGCGTCACGACTCTTTTCCACTAGCCAGTAGCATGCTGTGTAAAATACTCTGCAGAATAACACGACGTGAGGAAATAATTGCCACACAATTTCACGCAAACTAGGTAGCAAATCCCACGATTTAAGTCGATCAAAGCAACATTTAGACATAAATAAATTATTTTTATTTAGAATCC